>NW_009926704.1:0-54044 GCF_000696875.1 Nestor notabilis
CCAACCCCAACCATTCTATGATTCTATGAATCCTTGACCAGGAGTGGAGAAGGTGATACAAGAGGTTCCTTCCCAACCTGGAGAAAGCAGCTTGCCCCTTGCTCTTCCTCCAGTGCTCATAAAAACTCAGTCCCATCACAGATGCACTGGGTAATTAGGAAAAGATGAAAAAACTGTCTCTACATGATTATCTTTCAAGGTCTTTTTTGGCAAGCTTGGCTGAAACATAATTTCCTTTCCCAGTGGTGTGTCGTGGTTTAAGCCCAGCCGGCAACTTGGAACCACGCAGCCGCTCGCTCACTCCCCCCCTTTTCCTTCCTCCCCCCGCTCCCGGAGGGATGGGGCGGAGAATCGAAGGAATGTAACTCCCATGAGTTGAGATAACAGCTCTCCAGTAACTAAGGTATAATACAAACCACTACTGCTACCAATAATACTGATAAGAGGCATAACAAGGGGAGAGGACACAACCGCTCACCACCCGCCGACCGATACCCAGCCCGACCCGAGCAGCGATCTGGGCCTTCCGGGTAACTCTCCCCAGTTTCTATACTGGGCATGACGTGCTGTGGTATGGAACACCCCTTTGGCCAGTTTGGGTCAGGTGTCTTGCCTCTGCTTCCTCCTGGCTTCCCCTCCTCTCTGGCAAAGCATGAGACTGAGAAAGTCCTTGGTCAGAGTAAACATTACTTAGCAACAACTAAAAACATCGGTGTTATCAGCATTGTTCCCAGACTGAAAGTCAAAACCACAACACTGCACCAGCTACTAAGAAGGAGAAAAAATGACTGCTGTAGCTGAACCCAGGACATGGTGGCATGGGTAATGGTCTCACCCAAAGCCTGTACTGAAAACCTATTTTGTGATCACTGCATCTCTGATTGCATCTGTTCACTGTCAAGGCATGCTGTTCCAGAAGGATCAGATTGTGGCAGTGCACAGATTGGTGTTTAGCCTCTTAGTCTTTCTAGGTGCAGTTATGGGGTATGTTATTGTTAGAGACACATTCTGATGTTAAGAATTACAGTGTCCAAAGGTATGAAAATAAATTCTCTGAGACATCACTTCATTCAAAGGTGACTGCAATGAGAAATGTGTCCCCTGTTCTGACACCACCTTCTTATTTTTCACTTAAAAAAGGCAAATAGTAACTGATAAAAATTATGTTTTGAAGCCATTTAAAAAAGTTTAATCATACAGCAATGTTTGTCTGAAAATGACACTCAGTAAGTTTTGCAGAGCTAATACAAACAATTTACTTTTATCTGTGTGCATGTGTGTGTCTATGTATGTTTGGCATTTGGGTCTACTCCAGACTCATGCAGTAACTTCATCATGCAGTAACTTCACATAGCAAAAATAAGAACGTGTCCCACAGCAACATGTAGGGACCTTTTACAGGATCTGGACCCCACGATGCAGTGGTGCATAAACATTTACTAATAACTGATTACTGCCCTGAACAGCTACAAATCTAAATAGGATGGCAAAAATAATAAATAAATAGACAGATAGGAAATACCTTCTCTTTCAAGTGCCAATCTGTAGGGATTGGGTCTGTGTTCAGACATTAGTGCTGGACAGGGCAGAGAAATCCCACCCCAGCTCTCCATCCTGATGGCCATGCTGTTGGCTAGGTTGGAAGTGCCCAAAAGTTTTTGAAAAAGATTTTGAATTTAAGGTATGCCTTGGGCTGTATTACTATGTAGCATGTTCAGCCACAGCAGAATTCAAACTTTTCCCCCAAGTGGAGGTTCTCCTCCTTAAAAGCTATGATTCTGGACCTGAGGCAGTCTTGAGGGTTTACGAAGTGGATGTGTGACAGGGCTGGTGTTAAGAGTGGATGTTCATTTGGGTTTCACTGTCAGTATAAACGTGCAAAGTTTCGGTACTGACACCTGGGTTAGCTATAGGAATATCTGTAGTTACACCTTTATCAGCGACTGACGTTTTTCAGACTATTTTGTACTTGACTTTCTGCAAATTCCCTCACTTGGAAACCTGAAGAAGCTCAAAGGTAAAAGTGCTATTGCAAATAATATGGACATTGCTGCAACACTGAGTCTGGTGGTTGGAAATACACCTAAGTTTTATCCCCAGATTTTCCATTAACTGTCTGCAGAATGCACACATGAGGAAAGAGTTAAAAATGAGACAGGAGAAAGAAAAAAAAAAGGCTTATTCAAGCACTTTATATAAACTTTTGTGGACAGGATATTTAGGGCAGGTCATTTGAAAATGAAAGGATTTGTGAATTTGCTTTGATTGTCATAGGGAAAAAAAAACCCCAACAATCTAGCAGTATGGTTCTCTCTCTCTCAGTGAGTTGTAAAGAAAACCTCAGTCATGACTGTTTAAATGAGATCCCTTACTCTTGGGTAGCTACAGTAACACAAAATAACCTCTATTTATTACTTAATAGTTATAAAGCTTTTTCAGGACCTCTGTCTGTATGTAGGATATTTAGGACTAAGGGCAAGGACAAGAAGTTCTTTAGTCCTAGAGCTTAGATTTAATAAGAAGCTGGCCATGTTTACTCCTAACCAGAATACGTAAGGTTGTTATAGTTAAATGAAGAAATCTGTCAGTGTGTCCTGAGGGTCGTGCTTTGTGTTTTAACTGGTCAATAGTCTGTGTCTATACTGCTGTGTTAGGCTGGGGAACAAGCTTGCAGTCCTGCTTATCCTGATGGTCTTCTTCATTGGCTCTTATCTGGAGCAAGTCAATGTGTTGACCAAACCCAGAGAGTTTTAAAGGGTGATGGAGATCATTTCATAGGTAAACCTACAAGACATATGGACCAAACTGGCTCACTAGCTTGAAACACTTTGAGAATTTAGGGCTTAGCAGTTACTAGTAGTCATATGGAAGTAGCAAGAGCCCAGGACAAGACATGTCTGGGGTGGATTATGCCCTAGCTGTCTTAGAGTTCTTTCACTTTCTTGTGAAAAGGTTTCTGCAGTTTATTGTTAGAGATGGGACACCAGAGTCACTTAACCTGTATGTTTAATGCAGCCCTCTGTGTCCTGTGTCTATACTGTTTTCCCATTTTGCATGGGGAATGTGAGTTAGCAGCCTTTGCACTGAAGAAGCTGTGGAGTTCCAGAGGAAATCAGGGTAAAATGTGTGTGCATTTATTTTCAGTAGAGATGGTGACCCAGAGGCAGGTGTACAGCTTTGGAACTACTTTCTTCATTCAATGCCTCTTGGGCTTCAGGTCTCTTTTCAGAGCCCCAGCTGAACTGGAAAGTTGTTAATTATTCCTCTTTGTTTCATGCTTGCAGACTTGTTACCATCACCTTCATCATTCCCAGACCTTAGCTTTGTTATTCACGTAGTGCATTTTAGTAAATTCCATAGTCTTTAATGCATCTGCTCCAGTGCCTGCTAACCCCACGGCCACCTGCCCCCAGCAGCTTCAGAGTCAAGAAGCAGGAAGTTCACTGTATTTACATTAATGACTGTTTTTCTGAATTAATTCATCTTTTGGAGATATGAACCCTGGTAGCACTGTTAATACAAGAGTGTGAACTGAATTATGCTTCGTGTAATGCTAGTTACTTCATTGACATTGCTTATGAGTGTTGTTGGTTTTTTCTGTTATTAAGTCAGAAAATTCTAGAGGGAAAAGAATTAAAAAAAAGAATTATTTTTAAATAGAATGGGGCATAGTGGTTAAGTGATCTTGGAATTTGTATTAAGTGCTCTGAAAATCAGCTCAGTGCTCAAGGAGTTAGTAAATATTAGTAATAACTATAAAAACGTTAAGCTTAAGACTACAGAAATATCTTTGTGTTAGACGAAGACAAAAACATCACATAGCTAAACAGTGCACCCACATTTTGAATGCTTCTGGCAATTTTGGTTCTCCTCCCCTCCATCCAGCAACAGACACACTGGGATCAGGAAAAGTTCATAGAATGGTGGCAGAGACAATCAAATGACCACATCAGAAAAAAGGCCCCTGCTCTTTCGCTTGTTATGTAGTGAAATACGTCTGTAAATTCCTGAAGGGTGATGAGGTGGAAGAAAATGAACAGGAACTTCTACAAATTAAACAGAGCACCCAATGATTTTTTGGAGCAATGCATTTCAAAAACAAATGAGCGGAAACCTTTTTCTGCCAAGCTCGTATCCTGTAACTTCTTGTCACAGGAGGCTGTAAGTCCAAATATAGAGATAGGCTTGTAAAATAAAGACAAAACTGTAGAGGGTCTATCTCATGGGATTATTAAATTTAAGGGTCTGGATTCAGCTTTCCACTCAGGAAGTTTCCGAGCTGTTTAGTTTCAGATCCTGGGAAATTATTCCAGATGCAGGATCACTCTCTACAATCCATGTTTACTCCGCTCCTTCCCTATGCATTGCCTTTTAGAACAGGCTGAGATTTTTGGCTTGACTGAGCATAACCACCAATAGGAAATGCAGAAACAGACTTGTTCTCATAACCTACAGTTCTATTTTTACTGTCTTCAAGACACCAACAATAAAGTACCTGTTCATCTGTCAGCCAAAAGATGATAGACCAAATTATTTGGGTCTGAACCTGTGATGTTCACATCTTCCTACTTTAGTGCCTCCTATTCCTCTCCAGCTGCCACTACTATGAGAATGATTTTCCTCATACTATGATTTCAGTTCCTTTTCCATTTTCCATTGTAATGAATACCTAAGGCAAAAGAACAGAACTCTTTCAATGCACAGACATCTCCTTAGGAGTGAGTGCACAAGGTTGATGAAGTTTCCTTGGCATCTAAACTCAAAATGGCAATGAATTCATCTGGATTCTGAGCACCAAGACTTACTATGTATCTTTTCTGTGAGATAAACTAAGGTTGAAAGGATAGATCCCTGAAAAAGCCCACATGAACTTTCTTTAATTTATTCAATTTTGACTATCACTTGAAATACTTACTACACCATTTACCTTGATTTGGATTGTTTGTGCTATTCTATGCAACATGTATTTGTGTATTCTAGTGTTTTGCACAACCTTTTCCAAAGCACTTGAATGGTAGCTCTCCAATCATGTCAAAGTCTCATGAAAAGACTGTTCACTGTTCAGGAATCTGTGCTACTAGCCAGACTGCAAGAGATATAATAAAATTGAGTCATTGGGTCATTCTCTTTGGAGATCTGTCCCTTACTCCACTGACTCCAATCCTGCGCTGTAGCTGTAGGTACTGAATGCTGCATGAGGAAACATAGCCTTCTTTTCTGTTGAAATAGAGCACCTTGAATCTCCTTAAACTGCCACATTTAGAGAACTTCTCCATGGACAATACCCATGGAGAGGCTGACCTAGCGTAACTCATTCCTACTCATTCCTCTGAAGATGCATGTTAGGTTTTGGGAAATGGAAAATGAGCACTGGGAGGTGACATAGAAAAAAACATGCTGTGAGCAGGCCTTATTTTTTTATTTTCTTATTTTCTGTGAGACCTTCCTCTGTATCTTGTCATGTGTTGTTTAAATCCAGGCACAGCTCTTAAGGCTTCCCTGCAGCTATCTGATTTTCCTGGGGATAGCTGTGGTAGACTCTTCAGAATTTGAAAGCCTGGAGATCAGACTTCAAAAATGAGGAATTATTTTGGGGGAAAAAAAAAAAGGAAAAGAAAAAGAAAAAGTATCCCATTACCATTCCACTGATAGCTGGAAATATCTTTTGCTTGCCTGGCAGCTGCTTAAACTGTTCAAATGTCTTTATGAGCCAAGACAATGTTTGGCAAGTCCACTTGTATTTCAGGAGATTTAAAAAAAAAAATCATCTTTTTATTTTGCCTGTTATTATTCCTTTTCATCCTTAAATCCTCAGTTAAATGAGAATATTAACACTTTGTAATGCCCTTTTCAACTGAATTCTGCTATGGTTTGACAAGACACGTGCCTGACGCTACATATGAGGTTCATCTTGGCTAATAGTAGTCATTTAAGTGCCAGAAATCTAACTCTGGGCAAGTCATTTGAGTCTCCCTCTAGAATCAGATGCAGGAAGCCAATTCTTCCTGTGATCAGGTATATGTCTAAAAAAAAGTAAGATAAATCACTCATTTTCAAACAGAGAAATGCTAGTTTAGTGTTTGTGGAGTGTTGACTTTATACATACTCTTACCACCCAGTGATGGAGGGGATCTGGGCTTTTAACAAGCCTTTGTTCTTCACATTGAAGAGTTGTTTTTAATGTACATAGTTTACTCAGTAAGATTTATGGCATAGTCCTTCAAGCAGATCTGGACTGTTAACTGGAACTAAGTCTGAGGCTGTGAGAGTGGATGACAGAGATGTCTCAGGATGCCTCTTCCACCCAGTAAAGACATTGTGTGAGTGGCTTTTATGGATATGTCTAGACAGAGCTGGCAAAGGTGACTGCAAAGACGCTGCGAAGCCTGTTAAAAGCAGTTGTCTAACCAGCACTGATGGCAAAAAGTGAGCCAAGCCACCGGTCATCACTCCAGGTCTGCTCCTGAGTGCAAGCTTAAACTCTTCGGGAACCCTGAGTCTTGGAGACTGGGAACCTTTCTGACCACCTGCTGGTATCGTGCTGTCATTCGTCTTGTTCTCTGCATTGTACCAAGGCTTCTGTGTCAATGCCTAGTCTCATCTCTGTTTTGTTCTAAGAACACAACCAGAAAGAGGAACTGCCTTCTCAGAAATGCTTGTAGTCTTGATTATTTCCAGGATACATCAAAATTCTGTCTGCTTGGTCTATAGAAAATAGGTTTTGTAAATGAGGGTTTATATATTTCATTAGACCATCTGATGCAGCTGGAAATAACAAAGCTTCCAGAGACTCGACCTCTTCTTCAGGACTGAAATAAAACCAGCCAGCCTCATAGTAAGTAAAAGTTGTCTTGTTTATGTCTAAATCATCATGGCTACAAGATAGTATTGAATACATATCCTGATCCAAAGTCTGGAAGGAGCAAGGGAAAGAAAAAAAGCTTTTAAGTTATCCCAAGGATTCTCTATGCTGAGATACCAAAATGTGGCTGGGATTGAACAGCTTTTGTTCTAAGGAAACTAGTGAGATGTATTGGCATTTACTTAACAGATGTTCAGAGTTTTCGATGAGGTCCTGAGATGAATAAGTACATAAAAGCTTAAACCTGTTTTATTAATGAGCCACTTTAACTCACTCTTGATAGTCATCTGTTGCTCGTTCAATAGAAACAATACCAGCATCTAAAAGGTTTCAAAAAGGCAGTGCATGTGATTGCTGTTTTGAAGGCACTGAATGGAGTCGATAGCTCTTTAATCTTGGGGAGGTTATTCTGCCAGGCAAGACTTAGAGTTTATTTTTTTTATTTTTTAATTTTGCTTTTACATGGGAAGCCAGATATCATAAGTAAAATGTCTACTTTTTTATCTGAATACATCTCATCTCTTTGCTTCACAGAATAACTCTTTGCAATAACAAGTGGACAGAAAGCCAGAAAATCTGTGAAAAATAGCCACACAGCATATCTGTTGGTGTCACTGTGATTCAGGGACACTCTTTTTGTCATGGAAAGAGGAAAGCAGGTACAGACCTGAAAACCCAAATGATCCTCACATACATAATCAGAGGGAGAGAATTTGAGGGTTTTGTGGAAGAAGGCGAGCCCAAAAAACACTTTAACTGTCTAACTGTGCACAGGTATATCCTGTTCATGGCAAATGTTTATGCACCTCATGTTCTGCTCCATGCATGCTCATGAGCTCTGCAGTCTTGGCTGAATTAACACACCTAAATGACTGTTTCTCATCAAAGTCACTTGAGATCCAAAAGCTAAAAGAATTCACACTCACTTTCACCTTGGAGATCATATTCACTCTGGGAAAGCCCAGAGGGTATGGAAGCCAGATCAAAACACAGGTTAAAAAGGAGGACTGTTCTCTTGCTCTTTAACAGCTTCCAGGTGAAAGCACCTCCCAGTGTGGGCAATCTTGTAATCTAGGCTTTGTCAAATTCACCTCTTAACTAGCAGGAGAGAAAACGTTCTGATCAAGGGGACCCTTTGTCCTTCCTGTTGAATCTTCTGTTACAAACAGCAATAGATCAATGAAAGAAAGAAATCAAGAAGCCTTTGTAGTTCAACAAAGGTTGATGGGTGATCCCTGCTGGCATATTTTCAGAGATTTTTGCTCTAACAGTTGTTTAATGCAACACACAGTCATAGTTCAAGTGCAATTTGTGCTGGTTTTTTAAGTTATGAGCTCAATAGCCACCACAAAACATACTCCACCAACAAGTAGGCATAATTATTAGTGTGAGCATACCAGCAGTGGTAATAAAAGGAAGTCTAGAGTTTAACATGCAAAATACCATACAAATTGCTCCAGGAGCAGCCTTGATTTTATGAGTTTGTTGGAGACATTTCAGATATGCAGAGAACAAGAGGTGCTTGAAAAGAAACTCCTACTTATTACATGCCCATGTACAGCATCTGTTGGATGTACATTACTTTTTGGCTCTAATACAAAATGGGTTCATTTAGAAAAGTACATAAATCATAAAAAAGCAACGCAAAGAAAAATGAGTACATAGAATTATATCATAGAGTTGTAGAATGGTTTGGGTTGGAAGGGACCTTAAAGATCATCTAGTTCCAACCTTCCACTAGACCAGGTTGCTCAAAGCTTTGTCCAGCCTGGCCTTGAACACTGCCAGGGATGGGGCAGCCACAGCTTCTCTGGCCAACCTGTGCCAGGGCCTCACCATCCTCACAGGGAAGAGCTTCTTCCTCAGATCTCATCTAAATCTCCCCTCTGTCAGTTTAAAGCCATTCCCCCTTGTCCTGTCCCTACCTGCCCTTGTCAAAAGCCCATCTCCAACTTCCCTGTCAGACCCTTTAGGCACTGGAAGCTGCTCTAAGGTCTCCCTAGAGCCTTCTCTTCTCTAGGCTGAGCAAGCCCAGCTCTCTCATCCTGTCTCCATAGGAGAGGTTCTCCAGCCCTCAAAACATCTTTGTGGCCTCCTCTGGACTCTCTCCAACAGGTCTACACCTTTCCTATGTTGGGGGCCCCAGAGCTGGACACTGTAGTTTGATCTTACCAGGGTAGATTAGAAGGGGATCTGCATTTTCATTTGTACAAAGGATGAGTAGCAACATGGGTTTCTAACAAGACAGGGAGCTAGAGAAATTAATAAAGTATATAAATATAAACCACATTTAGATTATGTAACGCATTAGCAACTTGTTTTTGTCTGAAAGTGAGGAATAGAAAATATTTTCCAGGACCAAGTCACCTAGAGAAGAAATGAGGTGGAACCTCAGGATGGTAAGGCTATCACTAGCAGTTTTCACAGCTCAAGAGAGCTGCATTTTCCTATAGACACAGACACTTTTATTCAGTTACCTAAACATCAGTTGTTTGTACCCTCTTGGACCAGAAACCAGTGATCAGGAGTGGTCCTCTAGAGCAATTCAAATGCATTTGAAGCTTTCAAATGAGAAATCAGTTCTATTCCCAGATTGATAAATCCTTCATCGATTCTAATGACAGATTAATTACTTGAAACACATTTAATCGTATAAATTAGGTGTCCTAGTTTACATGATGTCTCCCACTCTTAATTTCTCTGTGCCACAGAGAGGTTCATAAATCATGTGATCTGATTGCAAGTTTTAAGAAACTCTCACAGACAGTAATATTTTCTTCTAAAGCTTCCAGCTATAAACTTTGAGTTAAAGAAGTACACTAGTAAAGTATATGACTTTAGTGGCACATGAAATTGTGCCTGGTCACCTAAAACTCTGAGAAGCTTGCACTTTCTTCCCAATCTGTATCAGGAAACATATTTTTCCTCTAAATCTTTTTCTTTCACATTGTAAACACTTTTAGGACTTGGTTGATTGCACCATGGGCTAAAAAAAAAAAAAAAGAGATATTGTAGTAGTAAAACAAAACAAAACAAAACCAAACCAAAAAAACCAAGAAAAAAGAGAAGTAACATCTTGAAACCTAAGAAAATTGGAGAAAAAAATCAAGCCTTACTTTTTGCAATATAGCGATGAGGTGTCTCTCTCATTGAGAAGAATCATATTTGGTCATTTAAAGTCAATTATCATGGAAGAAGATAAAATTTCAGGTAAAATCATTTCAGGTTGTAGAAGAAATTCCTTAATCATTAGAGCATTGGAACCTTAGGATAAAGACCAAGGAATGATGCAGGATTCCTGGGGCTGGATTTTTTTCAGAGCAGTTAACACTAGTAGTGATTTACTGACTACCTCTCTGGAGGCAGGCACCCTTTTATTTTGAGGGTTGCATCTCTACACTGAGCAATCCTAATTCCTGACATCTTTCCCCATAGGTTGTGCTTTCAGATGTGTAAATAATTTTACCTGCTGCTCCATCTCTTTTTGCCCCACATATGGGTCCATACTCAATGCTGAGCAGAGTTGAAAGACAGACCCTGGTACGGGTCTTACAGATGCTTCTTTTGCCTAAGTTGCCTAAAGCATGTCTCTGCAATGTCAGATTTGGTGGCATTTGTGACATTGCAGAGCTATGGGGAGCCTGGAGTCTTCTCTTTCTTCTAGCCCTTCACCAACCATTCCCCATCCTGCACTTTTATGAGTGAATATCCCTGCAGAAATACAGAACTTAGTGTTTTAACACAAAGAGAGGAAGGAATGTGAAAGAGGGATGAAGTCTGTCTTTAGTCTGCAATTGCCGTCAGTCTAAAATTCTATTTCTCCCTCTAAATACAGCTTCTCTCAAACTCATATAACAGCATCTTGAACAGTTGCTTATTTTTCTTATGGATTTTTTTTTTGTTTTTTGAAAGACTAAGAGCAAATTTCAAAAGCTCCTGCCAAAACTTGTGATGATACACACAGTTCCTTTTTTGTTAAATGTCAGTTTTTCTTTGCTGTAATGAGTAATCATAGGAGATGGAACAGAAGGTTGGTTTTGCAAAGTTTTGCAGTAATAGAAGGTAGCAATACAAACCCAGTGGCTGGGTATGAAAAATGAATAAGAAGCAGCATTCAGCAGCATAGGTGTACTTATTCGAAGAGAAGACTTCCCATCATTATGGTGACAAAAATAGCAAACTTCAGAAAAAGAACCCCAAAACCAACCACCAAACCTCTGCTTATTTTGTTCAGAGTTACAGATGTATAATTAAGTTGTGCATCAGGATATTTTTATGGACCTTAAATTTTTACTGTAAAACACCAGTTACACTGATAAATCACAAACACATGTACATAGACATTTTAGAGTTTTTTGTTTGTTTGGGTTTACTTTCATAAGGATTGTAAAGGTTTAATTGGTGTTTAAGAAACTAATCAAAACCATGGAATCAAGAGAATTCATGGCCACAAATATGAATTAAAATGGTCTAGGAATCATCTCAGCTTTGTAGGCATTGTATCTCAGCCAGTAATTTCATCCTAGAGACTCAGTGTGTGATAGATGGGAGGAATTGCTTTCTAGGACCAGTTCTCTCTAACTTAAAATGATGTAAGGAAAGAAGAATTTGCTGATGGAATGATTTTGAAAGAATGGGGACATAACACGCTAAAATACATGGTATTGCTTTTTCCTTTTCTGGATCTCCACCTTCTTTTTACTAGTTAGACAGAGCTGGTTATATTCACTAAGAAATATTCCTTTTTTTTTTTTTTTTTTTTTTACTTCAGGTCCTTATTTTTAAATAAATTTATATGCAACAGGAATTATTAAATTGAGAGTAAATTAGATTGTTCTGAGTTCTTCCAGTCTCTCTGTTGTTTGCAAGAGTTCAAAATTCTAGCAGTGGGAGGGACAGGTTTGTTTCTATTTATCGGGTTTTGTATTTTTTCTTGGTATAATAGATAAGGTTTTCTAAATTCTCTTAATTGCAATAGTGACCATTTAACTGCATGATTTATAAAATATTTCTCATAAAAAAAAACCCAAAAAACCCAATTGCAACACACTGGGGATTTCTACTCCCATTCAGTGTTTCTCCTTGATACATTTTTATGTATGTGTGCCACAGTGCAGTGGGAAGCAGGAGATTCATCACATAGAGTCATCAGAGGCACTCCAGAGAGGTAGGATGGATATTGCTATTTTCACCTCTAACAAGGATTTCCTCCAGTGACATATCTCAGTGGGGATAACTCCCTCAGGCAGAAGAGTACACAGATGTTGCTGCACTGCTTCTGACCTATTAGCAGCCTGAGCAAATAGCTTTATAGTCTTTCCTTCAAAGCAAATACACCTCCAAAAGGCTGATTCTCAGGAGACATAACTGTTTACAGGAGCTTTCCATCTTGTTTCATTACAATTCAGGAAGCTGTAATACTTGGCACCTGCTGAGGATTTATCTATCTCCAGAAGTGTAGCCAAGGGTGAACAGAGGTAAACAAAGTTTATCCTCTTCTAATTTGGGCAGCTGGCAGTTTACAGCTCCATGTGGTGGGCCTGGAATACAAAACAAGTGAGTTTATCCACTTGTTTATTGACTCCCGCACAAGAGTGCCCTGCCAAAAGAGAACAAAGGTGTCTTTGTTGTTCTTAAGACAAAGCCTGGCTGATCACTGCATGTCAGATGGAGCAGAAAGCTAAAAGAAGCAGGACAGAAACTGTTTGCAGCCTTTTTTGCTGTGGAAGAGCATGCTTTTATATAACTTTAAGCATTTTCCTGTGTGGGGGTGAATTGGGAAACAGGTTGCCCCAAGAGGTTGTTAATGTCATACCTATGGAAGTATTCAAGGCCAGGTTGGACAGGGCTTTGACCAACCTGGCCTAGTGGAAGGTGTCTCTGCCTGTGGCAGGGGTGTTGGAACTAGATGAATTTTAATGTCTTTTCCAACTCAAACCATTCTATGATAGTTGGATGATGATGATGATGATCTTCATTATTTGTCTACAGAGATACATAGGTATCTTGTAACTGATGTTCATTTTATATGCGACCTTGATGTCTTATCCCTGCATATTGCCCTATTTCTGTATCATCAAGGTCAATTGTTTTTTGTTCTGTGATATTCCAAGGCAACTACCTCAAAAGAAGAGTGAGAATAGTGTTCAGATTGCCTCATATGTATTATCGTTAGCTCAAATAGGAAATATGCCCAGACCTGGTTTTGCAGCTGACTTTAAATCAGATTCTGGTACCAAAGAATTCCCTCTAATATTTTTTCTTTCAGGCTTTGTATTTTTCCTGATGATCAATTCCCTCCAAAATGTGCCAGGAAATTCAGAATCTATAGACTTGCTCTAAATCATATCAGCTTTCACATTTTCTATTCTTATTGTTCTGAGAAACTTCACTGCTTTAAAACATCTTCTTTCAGGTACTGCAGTTGTAAGAGGCAGATGATTTCCTGCTTGGCCTCCTCTTATGCTCACACAGAGTGATTTCATGATTTGTTTCTTTTTATGACTTGAAGGTGGTTAAGAAGAATGATCTGCAATCACAGCAATGAAAATCATAATAACCGTATACTGGAGGCAAGAAAAAAAGAATGCAGAAATGACTACCCATACACAAATCATAAACGCTGTAATGAAACAGCAAAGCTGTGTCTGCATCATAACTATAAATGAAGCATTTGTAGTTTTTCCACAAAGAGACTAGGGAATTGCAATTTTGTTAGGATCAGGCATATGCTATCAGTGTATTTATCACAAGAAAACATAGAATGACCTTTCGAAAGCTGACTGAAATTGAAAGGAAAGTTTTCCCCTGATTGTAACAGAATTTAAATCACATACAAAACACTTGTTATCAGCTAATTTACAAAAACAAAATAAAAATTCAATACACAGTCCCTGTAAAAAAAAAGAACATTTAACAAGCCTTGCTAATGACTGGTACAGAATGCAGAGCCTGCAGGGTTCCCAGTAGTCAGTTCCGTGGCTGAACACATAGCCAGACGGAAGAAGCAGCTTCAGAAAAGAAGAGTGGAAGGGACCTCAGCAGTCATCCAGTCTATTTCTCCCTCTTCAGCCAGCATCAATTACACCAACACGATTCCTGACAGGCCTTTTGCTAACCCTAAATTGTCAGACTTTCGCACCATGTCTCAGAACTCAGAGCAGGGAATCAGACCTTTCCAACACTCCCATACAATATAGGATTAAGGACTGCTGATTTCTAGGTCTTCCTCTGAGGTTTGAAATGAGTCCATTATGGTTTTGAAAAGAAGGTGATTTGGACAGACAGACTGGTAGACAAAACTTCCTTGTGCTTATGGCAAGCAGGATGAAGTTATACAGAATAATTAAAGCTCTGAGCAACATGGGAGATGGGTGTCATTACTTGATAGTACTGTAAAAAACTGTAACTGTAAAACCAATATCAGCATTGAAAACTGATCAACGTAACATGATTCATTGCCCTTCTTTTTGGTGCTGAAGATGACCTCAGTCACAGTGTGTGTAAAACAGCAGAGAAAATTGCTCCTCTAAGGATAGTAGCCCTTCTAATGTGTGAACAACTCACAAATTTCCAAGAAGCTTTGTGTAGGTGAACTGAGAAATAGAAAAGGGATGAACACCACAATATTTGAGAAATCTCTTCGAAGAACCCTAGAGGTGAATTGAGGACTAATTGAGGATTAATTCATCTATATTGCCAATATTTTCTTCTTGCAGCACAACTCAGAAGGCTCAGAGCATCTTGTTACAGGCGGACAAGATCTCAATCCTCAGTAGGCAACTGGCTCCTGCGACAGATGGCGCTGTGAACTGTAGGAGAGAAGGTGTTCCTCTTAATGAAGTCTGTATGCTCATCACCAAGCTGAAGTTACTCATGTCCTACTACTGCGCTTCATCTTTAACTACAAGAGATCTGGACAACCCTCCAGCTTTTCGAGCTGATGGAAAGATTTGTGGCAAAGCCTTGTTGCTCTCTCTGTGGGACACTTTCTACAGATGTTAATCAGTTACCCATTTTCTTTCCTAACTCTACTATGTACTCAAGAGAGATCAGCAGGATTCATTTGCAAGAAGTAAACAGCAAGAGACATCTAATCTTTGCTTGAAAAAACAAATATTTTAGGTACTGGTTACCAGTTCTGAATGATGCTCTGGAGATTCCTGCTCCGCAGCTTTGGAGAGTCATTTGTCTTTTCCACAGGCATGTCAGCCTTTTAGTACTGCCTTGTGAATAACAGTGTGGATTTAGACACTCTTCCTATGTTCATCAGGCTGCACATGAAGGAGCTGTTCCCTGGCCACTTGGGGCTAAGGGCAGTGCGTGAAAAATCATGCCTCTGATTGAAAATGACAGAGAAGACTGAAAAAAAAAAAAAAAGCCAGCTGAGCCTCTTAGTTCAGCCCTTAGGAAAGAAAAAGCAGATTCCTCACAGCTGTAAGTCTTGTGGTATCAGGGCTTTCCTTACGGTTATTGCTCTTGGGTCTGAATGATGAGAGGGAAAGGTTTCCATTTTTTTCCCATTAATAAAAATTGTTGACAGTCCCCCCTCTCCCACAATGAGAAGACAAACAAGTTAATGAGAGCTCTGTGGGCTGTGACACCAGAAAACCATAAATCAAATTGCCTAGGTCCAACCTCTTTTGGAAAGGGAGGTAGGAGGCGACCAACAAGTGGAGGTTCAAGGATGGGAATATTGTGAAAAGGTATTGAGAGAGCAGTGTTCACAACTACTGGGTATTTCTTCACACTTTCCTGGATACAATTCCACTGGTACAGACAATAAAGGCACATGGGGCCACAGCAGGAGACTGTGTCTTTATTCAGCCCTGGCAGAACTGGAGCATCTTGAAAGCATGTTCTTTTGGTGGCACATTGGGTCTCAGAAGCAGTGAGGGCTGGTGACAGATCACCTGCACTAACAACAACTTACAGGGTTGTAGATCAATGTGGGCAGATGCATTTCCAATTTCTGGAGCAACACCAGCCCCTGGATCTCTCTTGGGTGAGCAGGGTTCAATGCAGATACTCCATCATCTCTTGCGTGTGACATGTTTCTGATCCCCAAATCAAATCCTTCTGAAACCTTCAAATGATTAGCCCATTCTAAACACATAGTGGTGTTTGTCTTAATTTCCTGTAACATCTTTCTTGCTCTATGTTTGCCTTTCCAGTTCTATGTATTCTTTTCTTCTTGTGCTGTGTTTTCTCCAGCTTGTGTGCTTTTCAAGGACAAGAGATCACTATGACCATAAAACCAGAGTAAATCAATAGCATGGAATCCAGGAACATGAATATCTAGTGTAGTCATAAAACACTTGTACACTTGGTATGATGACTACACTGATATCCTCAGCTTAACCATGGTATGTCAAGAATATAGTTACAATCAAGGTGCTTCAATATTCTTTTCTGTGATGCAGCATGTTTTGAAATCCTATCAAACCATTCCACTTTCTTTTGCTTTGTTTTTTGATGTATTATATGCGGGCTAGTTCAGAAAGATTACTTCTTGGAGAAATAAGTCTCTGTTTTTTCTTAAATACAAGAAGAACAGAAGACAAGTATTCTAAGTGGTAACAACCTTTATTTAAGGCAAAAACTGCCCAGCTTTACAGCAGCTTCCTAGCCAGAGCAATCCTTTTATCCATTTGCAGTATGGTTTTGTTCTATCTCTTCCAAAGAGATCTGAGTATCTAAAACATAAAAATACCCAGACCATTCTTTCACTTACCAAAGGTCTTGGCATAGTAGGTTTCACCTACATTTGTGATTCTCTGTGAATTCTTACACTGGTTTTTTTTTTTCAGGATGAAGCTGTCTCTAGAATCAGTCTTTAAGTAACCTATTTCGGTGCTTACTAACCTTTTAAATTACTTCCTTTTCCTTCTTGGTCTTCAACACCTTGCATCTTCCAGGTCAAGGTGAACCAGCCCATCTGCATGCACCATTATTATACAAGTAAAAAAATCTCAACAAAAACCCTAATTCTTCTATGCAGTCAAGATTTGGCCAAGCACCCTTAAAAGAACAGCTTGGATGCTGAACTGAATTTTGATTTCCAACTTCAGGCAGCTAGCTAGGCCTCCCAAGGAGTGGGATAGCAGACACTATGCCCTGGTTTTGTTCTATCCACAACCACTTAAGATATTTTCATCCCTCTTAGTTCCTTCCCAGTAAACTCAGTGGTGTTTTGCACTCAGCTGTTCAGACAATCAGTAGTCTTTCCTCACTGAAGGGTGGAAGAGACACGGTCTACCTTCCAGGAGAACACCTTCACTCCATTCTACTTTCTTTACATTTTTCAAAGGTGAAAACTGAGACACTGAATTCAGCATAAGTCAAAAAACACTGTCAGGCAAGATATTTGAGAACTACTTACATCTGCCAGTTAATTGGCTATTGCCTAAGCAGTAGCAGTTGATAGACACCATCAAGAAATAGTGCCCCCAGAGAAAATTATCTCCTCTTTACACCCCTTGCAGTCAACTGGGAAATATGCTGTTTCTGATAATGCTATGCATATATTACATGAGAAGAAAAGCATCTAATCTGTACTTTTGCCTACAGGCATGCTGTATTGATTGTACTCCCACTAATATATCATTTACTTATTTCAAGTCAGCTCAGCAAGGTCAGTCCTGGGAAATGAGTCTGATGGGTTCCTTCCAAAAAAACAATTAGCAGGTGATATTTCTTTTCAGCTGAGTTTTAACTCAAGTCTGGACAAGAAAGGTGCATTAAAGAACATTTGTAAACATCTTTCTTGAGTTAACTGTGGAAAAGTTCCTCTCCACATCTGTTCAGAGCTGCTTGCTCAGAAGGGCAGACAACTGAAGTTTGGGGTATCCTGTGGGCTTTCTGCTATGCACAGGAAGGCCTAAAACGGGAAACACAAAAACTGGCCAAAGTCATTCCCTTTAAGATAATGTGTAGGATAGTCCCCTGCCACCTCCATAATGCCAAGGCCTAATCAAAGGACTTTTCACCATTGCAAGCCCATGGGCTGCAGGCTGAGGAGAGAGCCCAGAACCTGCAGCCCAACTCACAGCCTTAACCACATGTGGGCCCTTTCCATGATATGTAGAGCAACCAGATTTCCAATGACCAACTCTAACAGTAAATTCTGGATGCATGGTTTTGGGGGGGAATCCCATGCCATATCTCAGCTGCTTACTTTGATCACTGTCGTCTTTGTGTGACAATATTCAAGGCTCATTGGACCACAGGGCTGATACTCTGTCCTACACTTCCTCCATTTCTTAAACCCCAAGCAAATCTTCGTCAAATACATTATAAACCTGGTATTGTGAGATTCACACAACACTTGCTGTGTTGGACAAAAGCTGCATAGATGAACCTATTTTTTTGCTATGGGAAGCTGGTAGGCATCAGGGGGACCACACCAATATGGTGATCCCACCATGTGTGCCTTCAGACTCTTTGTGCAGTGGAGGAGGTGGGCAGGTAGCTGGCTGCCTCTCTGCTGCCTTATCAGTGGTGTCACAGGAAGCCCCAAGCACAATCTGCTGGTGATAGTGATTCAGGGAGTGGGAAGGATGTGGTCAGCAGCAGCAGCGATCAGATGTGCTCATCTTAATATGCTCATATTTTGACAAAGAAAGGTAGCAAAAGCTCTACTTCCCACCACCCATCCCCAGCTTGTGTGGCTGGACTGAAGGCAGAGCTGAAGTTTATCACATTTTACGAGTTGCCTCATTTTGCTTCCTGTTTTAAGCAGCTACAGCCAAAACCACCTTGTTCTGAGAACATATCAGCTTCCATCATGATTGTTCAAGCAGATTTCAAACTAAGGCATTTCAGTCTGCTACCATACCAAAACAAGCCAGCACGACAACTCCATTAATTAATTGGAATGGGAGCCTTTTACTCACTTCTTTTAGCTGAACGCCAAAAAACCCACAACATTTAATATGAGACCCATACTTATTTCTTAGCTTCATGTTCTCATGCATCTTACTGCTTAACTGTCTAAAAGCATTGTATCATAAATTAGCTGCATGGAGCCATGGTCTTCCTTGCAATATAGTGTCCATTCATTCTTGCTATTCACCTGGTCATCTTGACCTTTGCTTAGTTGATCCAACTACTTCTTTTGTGTGGGATCAGGAATCAGAGCAGAGAGCAGAGTTCAAATACTGTGCTTAATACAGTTGAACAGTGTTCAGCACTGTCAGTATCTGTTCTTGACAACAAGTTTTCATTTCTAAAAGAGCCATTTAAATGAAGCAATGGATAAGTGGGTAATCCAAATTCTCTAATGAAGAATACCACTCAGGTTATTAAGTGCTGCAGCACTTTCACACAGGAATAGCAACGCTGGCTGCCAGTGGCAGATAGTCCACCAGGGAATACCAACTGCCTTATACATCTGAGCTGCTGGAAGACATGCCCTCCTGGTGGGTCAGAATAGAAATCATAGAATCAAAGAGTGGTTTGGGTTTGAAAGGACCTTACAACTCATCCAGTTCCAAACCCCTGCCATGGGTAGGGACATCTTCCACTAGAGCAGGTTGCTCCAAGCCTTGTCCAGCCTGGCCTTGAACACTGCCAGGGATGGGGCAGCTACAGCTTCTCTGGGCAACCTGTGCCAGGGCCTCACCACCCTCACAGGGAAGAACTTCTTCCTCAGATCTCATCTAAAGCTCCCGTCTGTCAGTTTAAAGCCTTTACCCCTTGTCCTGTCCCTCGTAGAAAGTCCCTCTCCAGGCTTCTTGCAGACCCCCTTTAGGTACTGGACTTAAATGTTGCTTTGCATTTACCGCTTGACACAGCAGGCTGCCAACTTTTCAGCTTTCCTGGCAGAAGGGATGGTGTGAAATAACTGACTTGTTTCCACAGTGGGCCAGGGCCTGGTACCTTTACTCCTTGCTTATTCCCTAAGCTGAGAGGTTTAATGGATATCTATCACAGCTCTCTCTGTTGTCCTGTCTGCATCAGTAAGGACCACCACTGATGTCTCCTAACCAGGTATGCAAAACTAAGAAGAATAAACATTCAGAGATGGAGGTTTCTCCAAATCTTACCAGCTTTAGGGGAAAATAAGAAGAAACTTTGGAAATACTATAAACTCCCTATTAAAGATTGAAGAGAGATGGCAAATTCAAGGTGTTTGCTGACCAGGAAAATATTTTGGTTTAATTCCCCTCTCTTTACTTGAATTCCTTTCTCTTTGCAAAGTTTGGTCATATTTTCTATGGAATAGAAGTTGCTTATAATATTCACTGACAGTGTCTTTCTACATGTTCTCTACAAGGTTAGTTTTAAGTATAAGACCTGTCCCTGTGCATCCATCAAATCATTGCTAGAGAGCTTTAATGCTGACAGACTATAATTTTGTAGAAAATATCCCTTCACATAGTTGGGAAAATTACTTTTTTTTCCCATAGCTGACTTGTGGTAGATCTGACAAACCAACTTTTCCTTCTGATTCAATCCCAATTGGCTTGCCAAATACACTGGATCTCAGCCAGCCTTTCCTGGAATTTCTTTTATCAAAGGAAAGTAAAGCAGCCTTAAAAAAATGAAGCTTGATTCAGCAATGACCAAAATGATCATTTTGCCTTACAGTTTAGATTTCCAACTGGAGGTAGGGTAAAATACATAGTTTAAAGAGCAAAGACTAGGATCATGACCAGAAGGTAGGTCAAAAATCAGGAAACCAGAAAGAAAACATCAGAGTAAGGATGGGAACCTGGAGGACTGCAGCACACCAGAGCAAGATTCACAGCAGGCTGAGAAGCAGTATGAGGTTTAGCTGTGGTTTGCCTCTCTCCTGGTGTCATCCATGCCACAGGTCTCCTCTTGTGGGATCCATATCCTTGTAACATTCTGTGCTGTGAGAGTGAAGATATGGTTTATTCCCATGAGTTCTTGTGGAAACTTTTTAACAGTAAGTTAATAGCACCTCCACATATTACTTTGAGAAAATGGATTGGTTCCCTTTTGCCTTCTTCTCCCTTCCCCACCTCCCTATCTTTATTGCTTTAGCTCCAGGAGGAGGAAATTAAGGAGAAAACACTGAAGATGTGGCATTACACCACTTTTATGAATTAACACTTCGAGGATGCTTTTGTTGTGGATCTGAGAATTGAACTGACTTCTTCTATGAACAGAAATAGTGTCCACAGAGTGACAGAAGGGCAAAGAATATTCTAACTTCAGAGATCAACAAAACAAGCTGCAAAATGTTAGCATCTTTTGGCATTGCTCTTTCTTCCTCCACTGGGAGTATGGGTTGGTTCCTCTGAAAATTGAGTGTGATCTTCCTCTCTGATCACTCTTGATATCCTAAATTTAGGAGGAAAATAAGAATAACTAACAAAATTATATATAATCTTCCTTCCAAATGTACCCTATCATTAGACAGATATACAGTGCATGGATTGTTATCAAGACCATAATCATAGATAACTCAAAAGATCTGAAGCCTACACAAGTCCTGTATCATTCTCCAGGGCTCCTAATTGCAGTACAAAATTAGAGCCACTCTCTAAGCTGTAGTGCTCTGGGTGAAATAATACAAAGATGCTACAAATACCTACAGATATCAGTGCTCCTCATCGGGCAATGTGAGCCTTATTGCTTCTCTCCAACATGGAGCCCCAAAAAACTGATCCAGGTAAGACAAAATTTGCAGACCTTCTGTATTGCTCAAATCCCTGGTGACACATGACTCTTTCCACCCTGGACTAAGTAATATCTCAGGAATTCACAAAGATCATTCCCCATCTGGTGTGTAGAAAAAACAGGAGGAAACAGTAGGCTTGCAGAGGCACAGCAGTAAAGGTTCTGTCTTTACAAAAGCATCATTTGCTCTTGAAATCTGCCTTGTGCCCATGCAGAGAAAGTTTCCACTTCTTAGAAGAACAGAAACCAGTGCTTGATTTCCACTCTCTTAGGAAGGTTGGGCAACCACTCAAAACTGGTCTTGGCATCCTCCTTATGCAGTCTGAAGAAAAAGGTGACATTTGTAGTGGTAAATTAAATAGGACCAGGTCACATTGTCTTGTCCTCACGCCAATTGGCAGGATGTGGCCAAATCCACACTATTAAATTCTCTTATGCTCCTAAATGAGGTGATCACATCCAAATTGCCTATTGGGAATGCTTTCTGGCCTGCACTGACACCCAAACCAAGCCTGGAAGTTGTCAGGGTAAGCACTATGTAGCATGCCAGGGAACAGTGTTAAGAATTTTTAAATATAACTGATAAAGGCTGTGCAACATGACCTGGCACAATTTAATTCGGTGGTAGGGACACAGCCAAATGCTGGACTCATCTCTTAAATAGGAGTGGATCACTCTTGGTGATGTTTTCAAGTGAAAATTAGCAAGGCAAATTGGTTGGTTAAAGGCTAGTATAGTGCAAGTCCTTGCCAACCATACAATTTCCCACCACCCAAACTCAGGCCCTGAAAGGATGCTGCAGACATTGTCCCACTCTCCCTCCATCCCATGGCTTGTGATTTTTGCATATTTTGCATAGATTCATTCTCTCTTTGAAGACCATCATGAAAAATCTGTCAGCAATTTCTTGTGAGTCTAGAAAGGGAAATGGAAAATAAATGTTTGATACGATCATGTCACATAAGGTGGGCATCATCTTACAGATTAAAATACATGTCTAAATATTGAAGTTACTGCATATGCTGAGTGTGTAGATTCCCATTATAATCAATGGAGGTCCACTTGAAATGGTCAGTGAAGCCTGGAGAACAAATCAATCAAATGAAGTTGGTGATACATGGGTGAGCTGAACTGCTCTCTAGGCTCCATGACTTGAGAAATAGGAGATATGGGTCTATTGCTCTAATGTAGTTTTAAACATAGTAGGGCAACCCGAGACATCCATAGGGAACTGTCAAATATGGCAGAGGACCTATGAACACGTTCGCATCCTGCACTGACTCCTGAAGGTCAGAATGAGTGTATGAGATCAGCTCAAACAGTAGTAGCCACATGCATGGGCGTCTCAGCTCACCTCTGCATTTTCACTGATTACCGTGGAGAGTTTGTGCTCAAAATGCACAAGAACACTTACCTACGGAGTCACAGAATGGTTTGGGTTGGAAGCGACCTTAAGGCTCATCCACTTCCAACCCCCTGCCAAGGGCAGGGACACCTTCCACTAGACCAGCTTGCTCCAAGTCTTATACAACCTGACCTTGAACACCGCCAGGGATGGGGCAGCCAAAGCTTCTCTGGGCAACGTGTGCCAGGGCCTCACCACCCTCACAGGGAAGAATTTCTTCATCAGATCTCATCTAAATCTCCCCTCTTTCACTTTGATTCCTTAATCTGTGCACAGAGTCACAATGCCTGCTGTCTGGATTAGCTCAGTGCATGATAAGGCATGATATGCAAGATTAAATCCTGCAGTTCTTTTTCTTTAGTTGATACTAAATTTCTTAGGTATGTCCTTGAGATGTGACAAAACCTATAAGACTCCTCTGTAGCATTATTCTTTAGAACTTCATATTTTCCTATTTCCAATTTTTCATGCCTCTGAGCATGAAAAAAAAAAAGAAGGGAAGGGAGACAGACAAAATTCTAATTTCCTGATGGTTACCTTAGACTTCACTACTGCTGGGTGGTAAGGCAGGTGTCAGCTTCGTTGTCACTTCCCTTAAGACCCTTGTCCGCTGTCCAAAAGATTAGCATAGCCTTAGAATCAAAGAAAATGGCAACTTACAGATACAAGGGAAAGCATAAATTGGCACCAGACATCTAATTCAACCTTCTCTAATCTATGTGGGAATCCTGATACACACATAGATCAAATGCAGACAGTGAATAAAACACTATTACTTTTCCAGTCTGTTCCTATCTTACTTTGGATATGTGCCCATGGGGCAGAGAAAAAAAATCATAGGCAAAAATTTTTTGATGCAGTTTCTCTTGAAAAGAAGATATATCCACCTGGCTCATCTAATATGCCTTTGGCTGTTTGTTGATGATTATGGAAAGCATAAACTTAAAAATAAATGATTGTGGGGATATTAATGTTTATACCGTCAGATGTATTGCACTAATTCAGTGAGAATGTAACAGCCTGTTTGCTTCTGTTCTTCTCCATTAAACTAGTAGTGGAGGCAGCTAGAGCAAGGCAGCAGGCAGGTGTGCAGGTCCTCCTCTGAAGAGATGTGAAAGCACAATTTCCATATGCATAACGTGCATGCTATCATATTTCTGTGGTAATGAACAGAGTGAAATAATTCTTTTGAAGGCCAAAACCTAGCAGACCATGAACCAGCTTCATGTTGCTTACTAGCACAAAATATTAAAGATAGAGAACTCTCTTCTTTTTGAGTATGTCCCAGAGAACCCCCTCAAATTTCAAGCATCCATAAGGAGGTTCACACCTCCCACTTTTGACATCCATATGCAAAGACTCTTCCTCATTGCACCAAGTATCCCAAATTTGGGATCAGTGAGCGATGTCTGCTATAGGGGTAACTCACATGACCATAGGCCCCTCTCCCCGAGAAATTGGACTGCAGCTTCATATTGTGACTCCTCTCCAACATATGACCCACTAAGCATCCACACTCGTGTCATGCATATTAAAGGACAATGATTTTTCCTATACCTCACAAGAGGTTTACTATTCCAGCCTTTCTCTTCTTTTCCCTTCAAGAGGCTTTGGCCTGCTTTCCCACAAGAAGGGTAGAAGGGAAAATAGGGACTGATGCAGACCTGAGGCCAGCAGTATGGAAGAGGTCTGACTCAGCAATGATACTCTGTGGTTGCTTTTTCCTTTCCAGGCCCCGAAGAGAGGTACTGAGAAATACGGACTCACACTTCAGTGAATACACAAGCCTAAGAGTGAGGAAGGAAGCGTTTCAGAAAGAAGATTATTCTATGATCACCCATTAGGGGGCATCTCTCCCCTTCATGTAGAGTATCCAGAGGCTGGCTATTGGACCAGTTAGACCATCAGCTCCATCCTATTAATTTGCTCCAAGCCAAGCCTGCTTCTGACAATTGCTCAGGAAATTATGAAGTTTGCTCTCTGCCGCACTTCACCTCTGAGTATTTACAAATGTCATGGGCAGTGTTTGTTTGTGGCAGCCAGCCGGTTGTGGTGTTTCTTCACTTTTTTATTCTCCCTCCTGTTCTTTTTTTACAGCCCATTATCAAAACCACAGCAGAGTCCAAATTCAACATGATTTCACCAAAACCCTGCAAGAGCTCAGGAAGCCCATCGCAAATAAAGGCGTGGTTTGCATTTATCCTTGTCCCCAAAGGCTTACTGCGAAGCTCAAGGTGAGCAGGCAGGTTGCTGCTGTGGTTATTCGGTTTGTTTTCTTTTCTTTTTTCCTTTTTTTTTTTTTTTTTTTAAATTGCTTGGGAAGAGGGTTATTCTTTTATTTTTTATTATTATTTTATTTTACTTTTTGTATCCAGAAATGTTGATAGCTCAAAATAGAAATTTTTAATTGCACTGTCTCAGCTGCAGTCAAGTCTTTCTCAAGTATAGGCTGCAATATCTGATCAAGACCAACAGTACAATAGCCAAGGGTAAAAGAATACCTGCCATAGAGAGTGAGGCTAACTTGTTAAGACCACTCAGCATGTTCTTCTAGTATATTTGGTAGTCTTCCTCCAGAAGACTGATCCCTTTCTCACCCTCACAATCTCTACTGTTGGACTAAACACTTTTCTTATCCATAAGGTAACTTTCTTGCAGATAGAAGCTAAGGAAAACCGTAGCCAGGACAGCCTGCAAGGATGGGTGACAAGAATAAGTAAAGTTATCAAACCGCTTTTGCATAAGAAACTCTCAGATATACTCGATCTTTCTTTCCTGGAAAAGAAATTACAGGGGAGGTTGTGACAGAAAGCATGAACAGACACAGAAACTGAGTAGAATATTGTTTTTTACTATTTCTTTCAATACAAGAATTAGAAATACTGAAACAGCATAAAAAAAAGTGTGTGGCAATTTCAATACAAAACAAGGATGGACCTTAAGAGATGAATTACAGTGAATCTAGATATATATCTGAAGATACTCATGCCTCCAGTTTTTCACTCTGGCCTGCTGCCTGTGATTGTCATCTATCAAACAGAACTGGAGTGATAAAGAAGCTGAAATTAAAACAGATTGACTCAGCCAGGCTACAAAACCTACTTCCCATCTCTGTTATCCTTGCTTGTAAATAATGTGGAGATAGAGATTCATGAAATGAATCAATGAATAGGCAGATAAATACTTACCATGGGATTAATTTTATTTAAGATTGCCTAAGCTTCATGCAGAAAAAAGTGGAAGATAATGAGTCTGGACAATCTTTGTAGTCAGTAGACTAATGATAAACACACATTGAGCTCATCCAGACACGTGTTTGGAACACATGGGATGATCTGGATGAATCTGGAGAGGGACTTTTTGCAAGGCATGTAGTGACAGGACATGGAGGAATGGCTTTGAAGTGAAAGATGGGACATTTAGACGACATCTGAGGAAGAAGTTCTTCCCTGTGGGGGTGGTGAGGCCCTGGCACAGGTTGCCCCAAGAAGCTGTGGCTGCCCCATCCCTGACAGTGTTCAAGGCCAGGTTGGATGGGGCTTGGAGCAACCTGGTCTAATGGAAGGTGTCCCTGCCTGTGGCGGGGAGTTGGAACTAGATGAGCTTTAAGCTCCCTTTCAACACAAACTTTTCTGGGATTTGATGATTCTATGATTCTATGATCTACCCTGTAGTAGTAAAAGTCATCACAATCAAAAGGAAACCAGATAGTCTAAGCAAGAGAGACTCTGAGGTCTGTGCACAGATGCTGGTTTCCAAGTGTGACTCTCGATGCCTCATAGACATCTCCTACTCGGCTGACAGTTGCTTTCCAGAGATGCAACTGTCATTGCACTGCCTGAAGAAGGAGCCTGGAAAATTGTCTGAGACTAGAAACTTGATTTTAACATCCCACAGAGAACACAATTTCAAATTAATTCCAAACTGAAAAATATTTATTCTAATAGGCACAAGCCCAGATTTAATAGGTTCTAGGAATAACTTAATTGTTTAATTGTGGGTAGTATGTGTTCTCACAAAAAATGTAAAATGTAGAAAAAAAATTACCCTGGTCAAAAGACAAAAAGGCAGTTATGACTTCACATGAGTTCTATATCTCTCAGTCAGTACAAACTGCAGGGTGTTTTCTTAAGCAATAAGAAGGCAGAAACGATTATTGAAATATGTGATGAGAGGTCAGATGATATTGGCTGGTTGATTGTGTATTTGTACAAACAATACGACCCGATGGATGTGGTTATAAGTCCATTCCCTTATCCAAAAACCTAATCTGTCTCCACAGCTCAGACCTTCAATAATCTGTTATGTTTTGGGTTTTTTTTTTCCATTTTGTGAAATACAGGTTGTGGTCCAGAACATGAGGCATGACTAAGACTTAATTTTATTACATATTTTCAACTTGACATAGAGCAGAACTATTGCACTATGGGAGGGACTGTGGCTTTATCATTTCTTTTGTCTATCTAACTAGTCATATGCTAAGTAAAGAAGGAAAGAGAAGTGCCTGCTCTGCTACTGTATGCAAGAACACTCTTATAATAATGTCTATGACAAAGCCCAAGCCTTTTAGCTAACAAGAAACTAGCTGCTCTTTTAATAGTCCAAATACAAGACGTGGCTTAAGGGAAAAGGCTGGAAGAATTTGGATTTTCTTAATTTGGAGAAGAAAGGCTGGAGGAGGTACAAAACCAACTTTTGAGAATCTTGAAAATTGTTTCAGACTGTAAGAGATCTGTTCTCTGTGCCCATGGTGGCTATATTAGGAAGCCTTGGATATATATTACACACACACAAAAAAAAAAGCTTCAGATTGGTGATTAAGACAAACTTTCTAAAAAACAGGGTAGCAATGCAGTAAGACTGATTGCTTGGAGCAGCAGTTGCCTCCACTAGGCATCTTTAAGGATAGGGTAGATGTCAGTTAAGGATGGTTTATAGTGTTGTTCCTGCCTAAGGACTTAGACATGCACTGCATAACCTTTCAAAATCCTCTATGATTCCCCATGTCACTCTTTCTGGTCTTATTATCATAGTTGGAGTTCATTAGCTACTGTATTAGTTTCCCCGTTTCAACTGTGTTGAACTACTGAATCAGTCTTAATTGTGGCCTCACAAAATCATTACCTGTTCCAGCTTTAACTGGTTCACTGAAATGGTAGTGGATTAGCTCTGTAATGCACCTGCTTAAGCACATTTTTTAATTCAACCAATTCTGAAAATAAGCACTAGATAATTGCAATGAAGTCAAAGTCTGCTGTGACACAGAGTATTCAAAATGAACTGTGGCTAAAGCCACTTAGATCTCCTTCTGAATTAATATTCACCTCCTGCTCACTATTAATAACATTGTCAAACTTAGTTAAATACTTCACTTTTTCTGAGCCACAGATAAGCAGACATGGAACATCACGGCAAGAAAAAGCAGAGATCTGTCAAGTAAACACCTTGCCCCTGGCAAGGAAAGTGGCAAGAGTGAAAGAATTGTCTGTGACTATATAAAGTTTAACTTCCTTATTTCCTCTGCCTCAATTCTCTTTCCTTCAATACCTCCAGCTATACAGGAGTCTTCTGTGAAGAGAGGAATTAATATTTGGAGCTTGTTGATCTTATGACCTTGGCTTCCTTTTTCCTCTGTGGGGCAGAGTGCAAGGAATAAGAAAGTTTTCTTTGGACTGGTTTCCTTCACTTCATTAAAAATCTTATGTTAAAATCCTTAACATTTACATTCAGCGTGTGTAACATTATCTGTCCACAACGGAGGCTGAGTTGTAAACCAACCTGGTGAAAGTTAAATCCTGAGCCAGGAGGCTTAGTAATCTTCCAGAATTCTTAGTGGTGTTAAATACAATTATCATGAATACACTTACTATCCATCTAAATACCCACTTTGGGATTTGTTGTGGGTTTGGCCCTTTTCCAGAGCAGAATCACAGAATCACAGAACTGAAGAAAACCCTCCAGAGGGCTAGTTAGCCCCATCTTCTTAGTGACATGATTTCTGACAGATGTTTGTCAAACCTACCCTTAAAGATACCTGGTAAGGGAGATTCCTCATGTATACCCACATGATTATTTCCAGTTCATGATTTTTCACTCCATTAGAGATGGGAGGCTTCTTAAAGCATAATCTTAATCTCTTCAAGTGAAGAATGTGACTTCCTGTTCTATTCTCCACAACAGATTCTTTCTTTCTTCTTCAAACACCCTCTTAGATGTATGAAGACAAATATGTTCCTCATATGGGTGTTCTCTTTCTCAGCCTAAGACAGCTCAAAATGCCTACCTAAGGCCATTTATGTACTGCTTGTCTTTTAGAATCAGGACTAAAAAATTAACTTTTTCTATAACTAAGGTCTGGCTTAATATTAGAATTGAAATACATCATCAGGTAGGTACACTCAGACTGATTTTAACCCACCTAGACTGGGCCCTCTTGTTAATGTTGCTGTGGGAGAAATTAAAACCATCTGATCAGAGAGGAAGATATTCCACAAACTCAGAGAGATACATGGTTGGCAGGCTTTGTGGTAGCTGTTTTGAAGCTAGCTCGGGTGTGGTTGCGTGAACTCTGATCACAGCAAAAAAGCTGAACCTACTTAGTCATGGTGACCAACTGTCATCCAAATGGAGAAGGCAGAACTGAGTCGCTTAATGCCATTTGAGATGTTAGAGGGAACAGAGATCCATACAGGACTGGCAAATGTGTCAGAAGACCTTTCAGCAGCTAGTAGCTACACCTGTGAGTCTTTCAGCTGGTATTCAGTATCACTGAAGTGGTACTGAGTGCTTATATCTGGGCAACTGAATTTCATTCAGGATGTTGATAGTTTGATTCACCCCATCCGAAAGAATATAACTAAAATGGAGCAAATGAATTTTGCACTGTAAGTGCCTATTTGATTCCAGTGGTACAAAAGTGGTCTATCCAGCATCTCAGATATAAATGTCTGAAGCTGGGTAGGATGAATTCCACTCAGATACTTCTACAAGACTGGCACATTTTATAGAGATATCCATACCATCTTACTATAAACTATCTGAGGTTGCAGGGAGCCAGCTAGCTCCCATAACAAAAAGCTTTGAATAGGCACATTTACTTAGATTTCTCATCTGTTCAGGGAGCCTAAGTAGTTTATATACTGTTTTACTGGGTGCTAATTGATTGTTACCTAGGTATCTTTCTCCATGAATGGTCTTGCAGTATAAGTAAAAAACATGAGTCCTGTGTATTTGAAGTCCTTTTCCTATGTCCTCCGTTGGTGCAGTAACACCAGATAACAAGGTCATGAGAACCATTCAGTAGCTATTTTGGTTCCTCCTCACGAAGTCACGGGTTGTGCTGTAGCTCACTGCAAGTTAATTAGTGATGCTGCTTTCTTGGTTTATTCCACTTGTCCTGCCATAAAGCACTCTGGTCCTAGAGGCGTTATTTTTTCCCTCATGCTCCGCAAAGTAATTAAAGGGAACAAGTTAGTGATATGTCTACTCCATCCGCCTGGTTTGATTAACCCCTTCAGTGAGACACGTTAGGTGAAGAAGAGAGAATTTCAGTGGTCACAAGTCAGTTCCAGCTGTTGTTACAATACAAACACCTAGATCCATTGCAATAACAACATATAAATAGAGAATATGGTAAAAAAACCCAGAAATTTTGAGCCACTGGACTGCTAACTTGTGTACTGCTCAACTTTATATTATTAAATGTCAATAAATCGCTTTGTATGGGAGATCAATGCTTATGATAGTACCATTGTGTATCTTGTACTTTGGAGGATGTATAAAAAATTGTGTAATGTAGTGGGCAGTGTTGCTAGACTGGCTAATTAGTATCATTCCTAATTACTAATCACCCACTAAGAGTGGGTGATACTCTAGAACCAGCACAAATTGCAACAAAGAGCATGAGTCATGTTCATGTGAAATGGAGAACAATGGGAGCCAACAGTGTGATTTTCTTGCTTGCTTCCCAATACTTGCCAGTTTGCTAATAGTATTATCAGTTACCAGTTGGGGATAGGTGGGAAAAAGCAGTGCAAAGCCATTTACCTGAGTATATCATGCTGGAAAGGTTGGTTGAGGTAGTCAAATACTATGGGTTTCAGAGCCCAGGTCAATCCATTCACAGAAAAAATATTTTACTGTGGATATACAGGAAAGTCTCTTCATTGTTCCATAGCAGACAGTCTATGGGAAGGCGGTATGACTGAAACTAAGCTTTTCTTTGGAAAGAAAAGTATGGGATTCACTTTTCTTATATTGGAAAATGAGAGAGTTGACCTCTTCCAAGGCCAGATTGAAATTCAACTTGGCTTTAAAAAACAAAAAGAATAGCAACAAACAGTCTTACTGGAGCTGTGTCCTGTGAAATTGAAAAATGTAATTAGTCACAGCTGGTCTCTAATAATTTCATGCCACAGGGCTTTGGGAGCCTTTATATAGTAATTAAAAAATGCTTAGGCTGAATTAGTACTGGTTAAAAGATAGGTTGCTTCAAGGAAAAAAAAAAATGCCATGCAAGTTCATGTCTGCAAAGAGCTATTCAAAAAGAAGAGGGAAGGTGTTGATTTCTGCCTGCCTCCAGAATTTGTAAATACATTTACTTTAGCCCACCTGGCAAGGCACAGCATTAGCAATTGTCTCGTTCCCTTGGACCTGCCAGACCTGCCCCACTGGCTGACCAGGAATGCGAACCCAATGGAAACACTGAGAAAGGGGCAAAATCGTGCTGGTTCACCGGCTCAGGCAATGGGAGCATTGACCTGAGTCCTAGGGTCTCGTCCCTGCTTGCGTGACATTTACATCTTTTGTGTTAAACAGCCAGTGCAAATCTCACTCTTGTTAATACTATTAACTGGTTGACCCTGTCTTGGGCTTAACACAGGGAAGCAAAGCTACAGAAAAAACACCACCAACAAGCTCGTGACGTTGCTTCAAACTGATACGTTAGGAGTTTTCAAAGGGCAATGTCAGAGAAGGTTACATTTTCCGGCATGTTGAAAGTTAGTCCCAGGGAAAAGGAACAAAACGTGAGTATGTGTATGATCAGGCAGTAAGCAAACTGCATGAGGTCTTGCCAAAAGCAGGTGTCATCTCAGTTAGCTTTTGCTGTTGATAATCTAGATGTCTCCAGCTGAATTATCCCTAATAATAAGCGTTGATAAATAGTCATTTTGGAGTATCTTGCACAAGCCATGTGGTTTGTTCAGCTTCTAGACAGGCTGGAGAGGGTCCAGAGAAGGGCCACAAAGATGATCCAAGAACTGGGAAGCCGTATGAGGAAACACTGAGAGAGCTGGGTTTGTTCAGCCTAGAGAAAAGAAGGCTTCGGGGAGACCTTATAACACTACAACTATTTGAAAGGAGGTTATAGTGACATGGGGGTTGGTCTCTTCTCCCAAGTAACAAGCAATAGGACAAGAGGAAATGGCCACAAGTGGTGCCAGGGGATGGTTCAATTCAATAGTAGGAAAAATTTCTTCTCCAAAAGTGTTGTCAAGTACTGGAGCAGACTGGCCGGGGAAGTGCTGGAATCATCATCCCATGATGTTACCTAAAAAATGTGTAGAAGTGGCGCTTAGGAACATGGTTTAGTGGTGGACTTGCAGTGCTGGTTAACAGTTGGACTCAATGATTTTAAGGGTCTTTTCCAACATAAACAACTCTATGATTCTATGAAAATGGAGGGAAAGTCCTCTGAAACCATGCTCAATGCACAGTAGTATAGCTATGATGTATGAAAGAAAGTTCAGATATATTTGTTTTACATCCAGCTTATCATATGCACCAAGACTCCCAAAGAGTCACAGTGGGGCTGCAGACATGTCTTTTGAAGACCCCTTGGATGGCTGACCACAGAATTGTCTGGTATGGACATAGTATACTCAGTAGAAATGGAGGAATTACGCGATAGTTGCAAAACTCTCATGCAAAGGGTGATTTTCAAAGGCTTATATTTCTGCCAAATATGTGTGAATTTTATTTTAGAAAGAGACATGACTCCAAATTCCAATTTTTCCTTTTTAGTTCTTTCATTTTTTAACTTGGGAAAAGCAAAATATTTTCCCTGACCTTATTTGTGGAAACTGCTGGATCATGTTAACTTTTTTCTATTTAAATAAAGAAGCTGAATTCCTTCATAGGATCTTTCTGCACAGACAATTCAGTGTCAGCATCAGCATTAAGAAATTAGTTGTTTACATTAAAAAGGTTGTGAAGACATCTATATTGGAACTGTTCATATGCAGACAAAAATTTAAATGAAAGAGGAGGACTGGTTGCCATGGCAACCATACATCTATGCCCCTAACCACTACTGTGCCCCTCCTGTTTCCGCTGATGGCAGCCCTCTGTTTTCTTTCATACAGCCAACAACAGCTTCCTGCACTTTGAGTGACTCAACCCTTCCTTGTCCCAGTCTGTCACCTAGTGAAAGCCAATGAAAAGAAAGGCTTCCCTGAACCTGCCCCAGCAGTGCTACTGCAGAGTTCGTACCTTTTTTTTCAGGATTTGTCACCAGAAACATGTACATTCTTATACTGTTTCCTTGTCTTTTTGTAGCAATGTCCATGTGACAACCAATGCCACTACTCTTCAGACCTATATTCTTCGTTCCTATACTGCAAAGCACCCTGTGACAGAGACACTGTGTCCAGGTTGCTGTATGAAAGAGGATACACATAAATACACTTAATGGATCTTTTCAAAGCTGGGGAAAAGATGCCCTGGCTGGGTCTTCCTATGTGACTCTCTGCTTGTTTGCACCACTGCTCTGTGACTTCTTCCTCACCATATCACGCTCCCCAGATGCAAGACCCACCTAACAGAGGACAGCTGGACCTGACAAGCTGCTTCTTGATGATGTGGTCATTGAGGAGTATCAGCTTTGACCTCTGTCTGTGAGGAAGCAAGATGAAGTTTCAACCGGTTGGCTCATTCTTGTGTTCAGGGGATGTAGTTAGGAGTATGTAGATATCAAATGGGACAGCTAATAAGATATCAATATAAGGTGCTACAGATTATGGATGAGCAGTGATATATGCAGTGGCTCACTCTGACACTACAAATAGGAAATAAAACAGCAGGGAAGTTTTTTACCAGTTTTTACCAGTTTAACAGAATTGGTGAAAAAGAAGGAATTTAACAGCAGAGCAATATAATAAATATTAATTAAAGATATGAAAGTAACAAAGCCAGAGGCAATGTGGAAGATGCAAACAAAGGAGTGCTGTTCATATGTAAAGGCTTGGAGACTATAGAGGGGGAAACTTCAGAGAAGAAAAAGGGGGAAAAGGGAATATAGCATGAAGCAAATCATGGGAACTGGGCTGTTCAGCAGCCCCTGTACAACATGAATTCTGTGCCTGATCAGTGCAGGAACTGTAAATTCACTGTTTCCACTGTATTTCTGCCTGAACTGTTTCTGTAATTAGGAGAGACCTAGAGTGGTTTAACCTGCCATCAGCAAGGGAATGGAAAGTTGTCTCTTGCCATGGATAGGGGAACACTTAGTGCATTTTCCAGCCAATAACATTACCTCTTCCTCTCCCTGAACAATGTCAAGACTTAGAATGGCTGCTTTGTCACCCAAAGGATGCAAAAGCAAACTTCAGCCCTCCCTTGACCTGCTGGTCATGCTGCTGGAGATGCAGGCCAGGATACGCTTGGCTTTCTGGGCTGCAAGAGCACACTGCCTGGTCTTGCTGACCTTCTTGTCAACCAACGCATCCAAGTCCTTCTCCGCAGGGCTGCTCTTCCCTTTCATAAATCCAGGTGCCCAAGTGGTCTGTCTGAAGCAGTTGTTGTGCCTACCAGCTCCAGCCATGGGCCAGGATTTAATTGTTTGAGGGGGTGATATGTAATACTAAAGCATGGCTCCTGCCCAAGGACCTCATAATGACAAAGACCTTACTGGTATGTTCTAATTGGAGATTTACAGAGAGAGTGCTCAACAGGCTATGGGCTCAGTACAGCCCTCACCTATTCACAATCAAGAACATAAATCACTTAAAACTTCATTAAAATCATTTAATAATTTGATATATCAGACTCTGAATTTACTGTATATTCTTGGAGAATAACAGGTAGCTCCTGAAAATGGTTCAGCCCATTAGAGATCTGACTTACACTCTAGATGCCTTTATCCAATAACTGGAAGGAGTCTTAGCTGTGTAAGATCCTAATTTAGGTATCTCATTTTAGTGCCCACAGCCAAATGGATGACTCTGAGCTTTCATGTATGAGCAATAAAAGAAAGCTCTGCCATGGAGAAGACTCTGTTCTTAATAGGCAAGTCAAGAAAGAGGCTGAGTTTAATAAAAGAGTTAGTGTTTGCATCATGCAGAACTGGACTTAATGTCTATTCATGTCAAATCCTTTTGGCTTTAAGCTATTTGGATTGTCAGTGTGTTTTTATCACGGAAGTAAAAGGAGTCCCAGAGAAATTAAACCACTTGCCTTCATTCATGTGGGAAGTCTGTGGACAAGCTGAAGAATGAGAACAGATCTCCTGGAGGCTTGTCTAATGGCTTAACCATGAGATCCTCATTCCTTCCATGCTGTGACTGCTCGCCTTCCAGCTGTCTTGCACACTCAGGGTTGAGGAGGGTTGAATACATTTTGATAGCATACGGCACAAGCTGATTTCCTGCCACGTGTTTAGCCTAAACTTGTAATGTCCTCTTTTGAAGTTTTAAATGAAGTGGAGTAAACATTTATCTGTTTTTAAAAGTCAGTTTTGTTTTAGTTTTCTCTATGATGCTGGTCTTCCTGGTTTCAATCAGATGCTGGTGTGGAAATTATTAGAATCTTCAACATTATTCTTGTATGATATCTAGTCATACTAGAACAAAACTTTGCATCTTTTTCTCCATCATTCTCTCTCCCTCTTTCTTCTTTTCCCTCTCTTCTTGTCTCCTTCGTTGTCTCCCTCCTGAGCATATTCATCTATTAGTCTCCTCCAGCTATGCCAATGAGAATACATGTGAAATGACGATAGAATATTTTTGAAGAACACGTTTAGTGGGTTTTGGAAAAATACGGAGCACAAAAATACGTAGCTTTCTTCTCAGAAATCTAGAAATTCTGCCTATATAGGAATGCTTAGTTGGAGATCAAAAATATATGAACCAATTGATACCAAGCTATTCATTACTTCAGTTCTTTCAGAGATCTCTTTCCTATTGGCCTTTACTGCCTTGTGGGATGACCACAAGAACATCCTCAATAGAGGCAGCAGACACCATTTGTCTCCGCACTCTAAAAGCAAGGGAGAGAAGAAAAGGAACCACCATGTTTCCTTCCATTCTCTGTCCAGTGGTTCTTAAGGGGTTTGCTAGTTTTGCCTGTAAATTTGGATAGTTTGTATGTATGGGACATCCTAAGTAGGTCTGGGACTTCCATCTCATTGAATTCCTTGTACCAGTACAGGCCGGCAGCCAGCTGGGAAAGACGTTTTGCAGGAAAAGACTTGGGTGTGCTGGTGGACACCAGGTTGGACTGTGTCAAAAAAATTATGGTTAGGATGTCAAGGGAGGGGATTCTTCCCCTCTATGCTGCCCTGGTGAGACTCCATCAGCTCTGTGGGGGTGTGTCCAGCTCTGGGGCCCCCAAAATAAGAAAGACGTGGACCTGCTTGAGCAAGTCCAGAGGAGGACATGAAAATGCTCCAAGGGCTGAAGCACCTCTCCTATGGAGACAAGCTGAAAGAGCTGTGCTTGTTCAGCCTGGAGAAGAGAAGGCTCTGGGGAGACCTTAGAGAAGCTTCCAGTATCTAAAGCGGCCAAAAATAAAGCTGGAGAAGGACTTCTGACAAGGGCAAGTAGGGATAGGACAAGGGTTTTTGCAAGGCTATGATGGTGTCTGTTCTGAGTCAAAGTGAGGAATCTGCTCAGGCAGCTGGGGTACCTTGTTCCAAAAATACCTGCTCTTGTCTTCTCCTGTCTACTTTCCTCATATCTCTCTGTCCTGGTGGGGCTTCTTCCCATGGCAGGACTACTCAACTTTGTCTCCTGACAAAGTGAAAGTTCCCTTTACCTATGCTTTCATGGAATTCTGAGTACAGCAGCTGTAAATGAAAGGACATTTAGATGGAAGATAATGTCAGCTTTGCTGTCCTACCCTCATCTGGAGTCTCAAAATGATACTTTGGTTTAGCAGTGGGCTGTAGAGGTGAGTCCAAAGGCGAATAAAGAAATCCTTGAGAAAAGACAGTGGCATGATTATGGTTCAGCTAAATCCAGTTTTAATTTCCTCAAAGTAGATGTCCTAATTTGCAAATTACCTCTCTGTGATAGAGATCCTATATCCCATTTGCAGTTAAAATATAAACAAGTCTCTTGGGATCAGGTGGCAGCTTATTAAAAGCAGCAAACCACATATGCCTCTTTTCTTGCATTCATAGTTTGGGTTGCACTCCTCTGGTTTTGGTTTGTACAAAAAACCTTGGCCTTTCCAAAAAAAGAGGCTCCCACAGTGTCTAAGCTGAGCTTTTAATTTTTGGTTGGGGTGTTGGTTTGTTTTTTTTTTTTTCCCTATAACTGGAAGGAACATTGCCTTGTGTTTGGGTGGTCAAATGTTTGTGCACCTTGGAAGCAACCAAGGGTTGTTATTTTTTTGTCTATCTTTCATAATAGCTGAAATGTCCCAAGAACTCCCCTAGTGTTGAATTCACAGGCTGTCTAGAATTTAATTGTGGGGTCAACATGGAACATTCTTCCTGGAAAAGGAGATGATGAGGTGGAGTAGCAAAGATGGTTAACCAGAAAAGCAAACAAAATCAGCCATAGAAATGTATTAGCATTTAAAATAGAGTCTTGTCAAGTAGTGTGTGTCAGCGTGTGAGTGTATGTGTTAGGGGAGGAGGGAATTTTGATAACTGAGTGCTTGAGGGAGAGAATAACAGCCATTCAGGGTGGGCAAACAAGGCCAGGGTGTACCCCGTAATTTTTGTAATGAGAAAATTTGGAGCAGGAGACTTGGCATCTGAGGAAAACTCAATGTGACAGTCTGCCAAGGAAATAGAGTTGCTACATTAAGCATGGTTTAGCATGGCTAAGGCATCCCTTATCTAGTGAGAGAAATTTAGATTATACTGTATGAAAAAACATGGTCTATTTTAACTCCTCACAAACACTTGTAATGACACTGTGGTCATTAATAAATCTCTACCTGTATCTATTTCCCTATATAAACTTTTGGCAAGATAACAAATACTAAAATCCATGTACATAGAAATACACACACATACACTAGGAAACTGCAGTTTTCCATGAAACAGAAAACTAAAGTAAAAATTCAAGTTTGCACTGAAAAACAGTAAAGTTTGAAGATTTCAGTCAAATGTCATAACATTTTTTGGTGGATGTGCTTGTTTTCAGAACCAGATATGAATGTAATTTTGACTTGCTTGGGCTGCTGCTGTGCAGGAGGAGGTAAAGTTTCAGCAATCAGGAGACTCTTCCACGGTTTTGATTCAACCTGTATCTTCTGTGAAGTTGATAAGAAGTAACTTATCATCTGCCCTGGTGCAGGGCTGCAGGAGAAAGACTAAGTAATAAGGTGTTGAGAAGCAGAAACCTGAGATGGACATGGGAGATGAAAAGGGTCAAAGTGATTGCTTACCCTTAGAAAGACTATCCAAGAAGCCAGGGAAAATATCCTTTTTACATGTGTGTTCAGGAGGGATTTTGAGAATGTACATTTCTTTCCTAATCCCATACAAGGTAGCTGTAACTCCCCTCTTTTCCAAATGAAATTACTGTAGAGAGAGTCCGGAAACTGAACCATGGTTTATGGAGACCCATAGTCATGATTTCTGAGTGTTGGGAGCTGGAATTAATGATTTGAGGTGACTGCTTTAGCTCTGCTTGAATTATATGAAAAGAAATCTGATTTTGAAAAAGCTAGACCTCTGCATTAATAAAATTTAAAGACTTCAAAAACTGATTTCTCCCAAAATTATTCATTCTATTGGAAATACCTTCCCCCCCACCATCCCAAATCAAAATCTTTACAGAAGTCACGCCTGGCTCTGATGTTACTTCAAGCATTGAAAAACTTGAATTTTAGACAGATTTATGCCATACATCTCAATGCAGTCACAGACAGAAAACTTTCTGTCTTTGTCACCTTTTATTGTTAATACACTTCTATGCTCATCTGGTTTTTCAGAGCCAAAGGATCAAAGCATGAAGAACTAGTCTCCACAGATTCCACCATACCAAGGAATAAATATGTCTTCTTTTTAATTCTCTGGATTACAGAATTGAAAGCCAACCTTTACAGTTGTCCAGCAAGACTGACTTTTTATTGTGCTTCTCTAAACTTGTTAATGAGAACACTGCTTTTAAAGAGTCTAAAGAAAATACCAAAATGAGCAATGCATCACTTCCTCTTTCAGTCCACCCCTTTTATCCAACTTCTTCAGTCTTTCCTTTCCAGCCCTTTCCCTTCTCCTTGGCCTATTGCTATTACACTCTGCATATGTGTCAAACTATTGATTGCCAAGTGTAACTCATGAGTTAATAAGTCTGGGAGATTAAGAACTGAACTTTTTTTGTGCACCTTTTTGGCACCACTTTAGAAGATATTAACACGTGGTGACTTGCCAGGGAATTGGAGGGTGGAAAGTGGCCCTTTGTTGACAAAATCTGGTCTAATTTTTTATTTTCTTGCCAGCTACCAGGTAGCTTCAACTGAGGAGCTGTCACCAAGCCCCAGGCGGATTTCATGGAAATTGTAATTAAACATCCTCCTGTTTCTCTGCTGATCCTTCCAGCTTGCCCCTTCCACTTTCTTACCTTCCTCTTACTTTGCTGGCAGCTTCCCAGGAACAATAAATTCAGGAGTCTGTGTATCATTGAACAGAAGTATCTGCTAGCAATCACAAGAGAGCTTCTGCCCACAGACAAGGAAAGCATGAGCCCTGTGGCATTCAAACACATACTTACCGTATCCAATGGCTATCAAAGATCTCTTAGACTCTTCTCTTCAGGCAGAACCTCATATTTTTTCTCCCTCCAAACTTAAGTTTTCTTTATTTTTCACATATTTATGAAACACTTCTCAGTGTTTTACTGAGCTTTTGAAACAGCAAATGCTGGGAATCCCTTTACCCACAGTTGTTCAATGTCTGCATAGATGCTAAAGCCATCTGTGTGCCTCCCATATTTATTAAAATTCTAGGGATTCTCTTCACTTTTTATGCAGAATTAGAGCCACAAAAGTGCTTTCTTCTTTTCCACTGTACTTCTACACAGGCATTTTCATATTTTTCAGCTTAGTTTAACTTGATCTCCCTACATCTCTTTTGGCATGGGCAATTCCCAGCTCTATTTTTCACTTATTATCATTTTGGATTGATGTTGGCTGCCCACAGTCTTTACTTCTTTTGGCCTCTTTCCACAAATCCTCTGTCCTCATGCATATTCTTGGCACTTCTCACTTGAATGAGATCTGTGAATTTCATTCATGCTTGTGTTCATTTCTCTGCCAGATCATGAATGAGGATCTTAACTAACACTGATCCATGCAGATACTCCACTAACTGCTTTTCTGCAATGCCATGTAATCTTAAGCATGATTCATTCCCCTCTGTTTTTTGTTTTCAGCATTTCAGTTAAATATTGGGCTATGCAGCTGCTCACAGACAGGCTGATTTTAATTTATGTGGCAAGAACGACTGCATGAGATATTGTCTCACATGCTTTGGTACAGGCCAGATATTTTATATGTACTGTAATAATTTTAGTCTTGTTATTCTGCTATAACAAAAAATAAACTGAGCCCACATGTATATGAACTTAAGCTATCCATTTATTTTCATATGACTTTAATGAAAAGCAAGACTAACTCAAAACAGTAGCTTCCCTCCACCTCATGTTGCAAAGAATAGGAGATTGAGACTTTTACTAACATCATAGCTCAAGGTTGCTTTAGCAGCTGGGGCAGCAGTCTGTGTGGAAAGGGTGTTGCTTTTCCATCATATTATACAGAAGGAGCTCTGCACCTGCCTAAGATAAACCAGTCAAGTAAACCCCCTTTTAAGCTCTTCTCCTGTAAACACAATCTGATTTTCAAAATAGAACTAAATTCATTCCAGGTATATTTTTGTGAGTGGAGAGAGTGAAAAGACAGATAAGTAAATAGATAGGAGGAAACAGGAGAAAGTACAGGCTGCGTAGGAAAGAGAGAACATGACAGTTTCTTATCTGACTAGCATGACCACATTTCTTTACTTTTAAAAGGGAAACCATGCATTACTTGTGTGTCCATACTTCTGCTTCTTCTGCCAGGTGCCCAGCTGCCTGCTCAGTGTGTCAGTGCCTCAACTTGGTCAGGCACCTTCTGTTTTTATGAGGTTGCACCTTATTATTTTCTATGCTTCAGTGATAACGGCAAAAACTTGGGGGTTGTCCTGAAATCTATTCTACTTTTTTTAAAGTAAGTTACTAAAAAACTTTGGGGTTTTGTTGTTATTTTTTAGCAAAATGCTAAAATCTCTCCTTTCAGTGAAGTCTACAAAGTTTCCTTTGTTATAAGCAAAGGCAACATCTACCCTCAAAATAAAACGCCATTTGTTAGGAGGTTCCAGGAAAGCTGGTCCCTCCATCTCCTTCAGATGTCACTGCTGCTTCCCCCAAACCCAAACTAAGCAGTGATGGGATGATCAGCTGGATGGTGTCCTACATCTTTTATTTCATCACATCTTTAATTTCATCACATCTTTTGCCAATGAAACTTCAAGGGGCCAGTCTTTAAGAATGGAGATCAAATAAGAACCAGGAAGTGTGATTAAAAAGCTTCATTTTCTGGTCCTGGGCCAGTGGAAAAGATGTCTGTTAATTTATGAATGAATCAGATTTGTGCTGGAAGCTATTTACAAGGAATGTGTTCTTGGTCTCTTGCTTCACACTAGTCAAAATCAAGCCACCTATCGATGTCAAGCTGCATCTAGGCTACCACTGTTATGCTAACCCTAATGTTAATCCAGGCCTTCAGCATGAGTGATTCACAAGTTTCATTAGAGCAAACAGTCTGCTAAAACCTCCAGAAAATTCCTCTGGAGAGCTGAGAGCATATTTAGATTCAACAGACATCTGTAGTTGGATTAAAATTACATTCTTAGTTGTATTTCTCCTCCCACCACTTTAAATCTCCAGAAAAGCACAACTTTAGAAAGGAAGACCACATTGCCTAACAGCCAAGAGGAAGATTTACAAGCCAGATGGTGATACTTAAAATAAATAACAAAAAATGATGCAAGTTAATTTTTCCTCTCTTTCGATGTGAAAACATCAGCATCCCTTCCTCCTACTATCTCTGTCTCGAGACGACTGAGTACTCTAAGCTCACTAAATCCTTCTGCACTAATTAAACACCCTTTCCTAGCAGTACTAGAGACTTTGGAAGATACACCTTCTGTCATTAGAAAGCAAAAGCTTGTGTACACAGAAATAATAAATAGAATGCATAGAAAAATTCTCCCTACTGTCCCCCCTGAAATAAGATTCTGGCTTTCATTTAAAAAGGAATACAAAAATGCAAGGAAAAAAAGAGAGGATTTAAAAAACACTTCTGGCTTTTGACAACCACAGTTTATATTTTCAGGTTATAGCCAATGGATTTTGACAACTGAAATCCAAAAAACAACAGTGGCTTTGAACAAATTAAAATAAAAAGTAAACCAGCAAAAAACTCAAAAAACCCATTTTCTCAAAATATACCTTTTTCTCCTCAAGAATGGTTTAGGGTAAAATTCTTCAGTTTGCAACCACAAAATGTTTAGTTTAAAAAAAACAGCAGAAACTTCATTTCTGGCTACCATACTTTGCTTTGATGAGAGCATCAGGACACATCTGGGACTTCAGAGCTCTGCTTGGGACCAAGGATTAACACTGTATTTTGTTGTGCATTGCAAAATGAGCCCATGGCTCATCATGAGGGAAACTGAGTGAAATTATAGGTCTTGTGTAATACAATAACACCAACTGAATGGTTTAATACTGCGTTTTGGCACTAACATCTATGAATTGATAAAACATTGTGAACATTTGCAATGATACTGAGAGGACTGTATTTCCCTCCATGTTGTGGTCTCTTTGCATGTCATTCATCTGATGATATGCAGATGTTGAAAATTAAGCCAAAGAATCCTGCTTTAGTGTTCCTCAGAAAACACAAAGTGTTGGAAAGCATTTCTGTGTCCAACAGAGAATCTCCCTGGTATATCCTATTGCCACTTGCATGTACCCAACTTCTGTCTGGAGATCAGGTGTGTACTGGGGGTAAGAAGAAAGCATGCCCTTCAGCTATTCTTGTTAATGATAGGAGATCTTCTTGATGCAGCTGGAGAACCATAATTAGAAGAATGTATAAACTTGAGCCAAAGACCAGCGAAAAAAAAAAAAAACAACCCAAAGTGTAAAAATCTGTGTACATTCATAACAGTTTCCTCAACACTCCATAGTTCCACATTCTCAGCTCCAGGGCCCCAGACATTGTAAAAGTCTGTCAGTGCCTTTTGAGCAGTTGGAGCATTTTAATGGCTGGTCTTCAGCAGTGAAATACCCTTTCAGAAGAGCCAAATCTGAGTTTGATTGTGACAGCATTCATAGTTTGATGGTCAACCACCATTCTCTTTCCAAAACTAATGTAGATATTATAAGAGGAAACTACAACAGTGTTTTGTTTTGCAGTAGAAGCACAGTTTAGTACTGAACCTCACAGTCACATCATTTATTGTCCATTGGCTCATTTAGTAGGATGATTTGGAGTGTGCGAACTGCAATTGTGGGGAAGAAATAAAAAGGGCAGCTCTACCACAAGCACCTAACATATGCTCCCTAAGACTTTCATGGCAACAAGAGGTTTTCAGTCTGAAATAGGGAAGTAGGAGTAAGGGGAAGATGTATACTGACTCTTCTTGGGAGTGCATAATGATATGAGTAAAGGCAAAAGACACTAGTTGAAAGAAGGAAAATGCCCTTTAGATACTGGGAAATAAATAATTCACTGAAAGGCTAGTCAGATGTTGAGAGACAAGACAAGAGAGTTTAGGGAATCTCCATCCTCGGATATATTAAAAACTTAATAAGACCAAGTTCAGCAACCTTATCTAAACTGATTCTTCTCTGAGTGGGGAGTTAGATCTGACAGCTTTCAGAGATCTCCCAACTGAAAACATTTAATGGCAAATTTTTGATCAATAAGACGGCTTCATACCACATGAGCAGTGGCTATGTTTGGTCCAGACACCAAACTAAACTGAGTCTGAAACAAAATCCTCAAGCCACATGTAATGGATTTAGAGGGACCTTACCATCACCATCTTTGATGAAATTATCTCTTTTTATTGCATCAAGTAAACAGTTATGGTAATATCTAAAGGGACACAAGTTTTCAGCTAGAACAAATTTTTCTGTATCCAGTACAAAATTCACAGAACCAGTTCCAACTGCCTGACACAGTCAGGGACACCTTCCACTAGAGCAGGTTGCCCCAAGCCCCGTCCAACCTGGCCTTGAACACTGCCAGGGATGGAGCAGTCACAGTTTCTCTGCGCAACCTGTGCCAGTGCCTCACCACCTCACTTCACAGGGAAGAACTTCATAAGATCTAATCTAAATCTCCCCTCTGTCAGTTTAAAGCCATTCTCCCTTGTCCTATCCTTACCAGCCCTCATCAAAAACCCTTCTCCTTTTTTTTTTTGTCAGCCCCTTTAGGCACTGGAAGCTGCTCTAAGGTCTCCCCGGAGCCTTCTCTTCTTCAGGCTTAATAAGCCCAACTCTCTCAGCCTGTCTCCATAGGAAAGGTGCTTCAGCTGTCAAACCATCTTTGTGGCCTCTTCTGAACTCACTTGAGCAGGTCCACATCTTTCTTATGTTGGGGGTCCCAGAGCTTGACACAGTAGTCCAGGGTCAGTCTCACAAGAGCCAAGTAGAGGGGAAGAATGCCCTCCCTCAACCTGCTGGTCATGCTTCTGTTTACACAGCCCAAGATACTATCCAAAAACACCAAAGGCAAGGTTTCTGTAAACTGCTTGATAATCCTGTATGGTAGGTTAAATTCAGGTATGGCATACTTTGTGCAGTTTGCTCTCAACAAAACTGTATCAGGCTTTAAGGCATAGTTTGGCAACTCTGTGCTATCATAGTTGAGATGGTTTAGGTATTTAAAGTCTATAGAGTAACATAACTCATTGGCATTGTTTTGTACAATATGAACGACTTGACGTGGTAGTTAGTGACAGTAAAGTGCAAAAGAGGCTGGCTGCCACCCTCCTACAGTGAGTGGGTTCTTTCTTGAAGCTATTATGATTTCTAAATGTCACTGCAGTCCAAGAACAGTTGCACTGCACTCCTCACCTCTGTCAGAACTCAGCATGGAAACCTTTCCATGGATATCAAAGAAAAAACAAAACACAAATAGAAGCTCCCAAAAGAGGTTCCTACCTGAATATGGAGAAGACAGAACAAGCTTTTCTAGGAAGCTCTCGCTTGATAAGAGCATTTGAGGACAAATGCATCAGTAAACATATTAAATATAAAGGATTGTTGGATCACACCTTTCAATCCTATTGTTTCTTATCAGTGCACCTATTCCATAAATAATTGAATAATATCCCTCTGACATTCAGAGTGACACAACTTACTTTATACTATCTGCAGAAACCAAAGATGACTGATGGGCTTATATTGTTCACTGTATTATGTTCATATCAGTGATGTTTCTGACAGTCTGTTTTATTAGTCCTTTCATGGTCCTTTCATAGCAACTCCTGTAAAATTAATAACAACCTATATGATGGTGTCAATCCATCAAAGTCCATGCAAGTATATAGAATAATAGAATCATAGACTATCTCAATTGGAAGGGACCCATAAGGATCATCAAGTCCAACTCCCTGCTCCTCACAGGACTACCTAAAAATATAACTGTGTAACTAAGAGGGTTGTCTTATTAATAAGCAAAATACATTTTGGGAACTTCTGCAGAGAATTTTTCTGAGAAATTTCTTGTGGTGTTCACTTAAAATGCTGACTTCTTGAACTTCATAATAATATAATGAGGCAAAATAGTTCTGACCTGGTACATATCAGGACCTGCTTACATAGCATGACCTGCTAAACAGGCTTTACCTCAAGAGAAAAAACAAAGTTAATCTTCTGGTAAAGAGAACATTTTTGGTCAAAGATTCCTTTACAATTCCAGCCAAGTGTTTTGGCTTTTTTTATTGCTGCCACTTTATGGTCTTTCTTGTTTATTTAGAATATGCATTCAACATTAAAGGCTAAGTTTCTATGATAATTTTTATAGTATCCACTGCAAAGGGCCTTTGATCTCAAATGCATATTCAGGAAAGTAAGAAAGACCAGTAATTCGAGAGCTTAGAGATGATAGTCTTTTGATTAACTTTAAGACAGTCCAAAAGATCAATGTAATGAAACTGAGGTCAAGCTGTATTTAAGCTCTTAATCAATGTTTTTCATGAAAATGGGAAATTTTGTAGGGAACAGGTTATCTTAACATTTCAAAGATAGGGAAGTTGAAAAAAAGAAGTGGTTCAATCAAGGTAAACCGTGAATGAAATCCAGAGTTTTCAAGCCTTTAGGATAATTTTGACTTTCACAGACTACCCTGCTTTTTTCTAAGACAGTTCCCACCCTATTTCCTCCTTAGACACTGAACAGCTCAACAGGACTACGAACTTCAGGCCAAAAAGAGTAGTCAATTGCATGTTTTCTTGCTGGACTGAGTGAAAATCTTGGCTCTTTGAATGTAGCCTGGAAGGGAAAAGGACTCCTTTTTGAAAATTGCATTTTGACATTCTTGAAGATGGATTGTTACTCTAAGGATGCTACCTTGCCATGACACATTCATGAAATAGCTCGAAGTTTTACTACACAACCGATTTTCCAAACAGCAATAAAAAATCCCACTATTGTACATGTCATCTCAATTTACTCCTTTTTCTCAGCCTTGCACCTCGTTAAATTTTGATTTGTGCCCAGAAGCAATCACAGGACATGAAATTACTCCAGTGAATTTTAAAGAATACTAACTAGTCCTTCAAAATTGACTTTGCTTTCCGCGCACATTAGGTTCAGGGCTGTGGATTCAGGATTTGGGACAACACAACAAAAAATACTATCCAGAGAGAGATGACTTCATGGCTCATTCCTTATCTTCATTTCATTAGAAGCTCTGCCTTCAGCAAGAACATTTCCAGATCAAGGGAAATTTTGGACAAAAGCTTTTTCTTTTTTAATTTTTTTGTTTTCTTTGGAAGGGGATTTTGTTGGAAAAAACTTAATTATTTAAGAGGTTTTAAGCATAAAACTTTCTTTACTAATGATACCTTAATTCCAGGTTGCATGATGAGGTCAGAGTATTGCCAGCACGTTGAGGGAGGTGATCCTCCACTCTACTCAGCCATGGCAAGGCCTCACCTGAAGTACTATGTCCAGTTCTGGGCTCTTGAGTAGAGGAGAGACATGGAGCTCCTGCAGCAAGTCCAGCAAATAGCTACTAGGATGATTAAGGGTCTGAAGCACCTCCCTGATGAGGAAAGGCTGAGAGAGCTGGGCATGTTCAACCAGGAGAAAAGAAGGCTCAGAAAGGGATCGAATCAATGTGTATAAGTATCTGAAGGGAGGGTGTCAAGAGAGTGGGGCCAGATTCTTCTGAATGGTGGCCAGGTGGTGGGATGAGAGTCAATGGGCATAAACTAAAACACAGGAAGTCTCATGTGAACATGACGAAGAACTTCTTTACTGTGAGGGTGACTGAGCATAACAGTTGCCCAGGGGGGTTGTGGAGTTTCCTTTCCTGCAGATATTTAAAAGCCATCTGGACATAGTCCTGAGCAATGTGCTCTAGGTGACCCTGCTTGAGCAGGGAGGTTGGACTAGATGACCTTTAGTGGTCTCTTTCAGCCTCAACCATTCTGTGATTCTGTGATTCTTTCAATGTCTTAGAGAGTGGATTGTTACTTGATGGTAAGAACATTCCTCCAATTGGTAGGAGAACCACTTATAAATCCACTCAAATTATTTTGCCTTTTCAGTATGATAGAATACTTTCAGTAGAAGAGACTAAAGGTAGATCTCATATTTTTGCAGATTGAGGAACACAGTTTAGCAAGAGGTAGACCTAGCTTGGAGGCTTTTCTGTGGACCTCTTCATGTATAAGGGCTATTTCTAAGAGGCCATAAAAAGCAATCACATTGTTAATAAACTTAAACTCTCTGTCAGGGATTGCAACTCCACTGCAAAATGTATTTGGGTCTATAACTAAAGAAAAGCTTACACAAAATCATGAAAAATTATGAAGCCTTCTGAGTACTCCAGTCACCATGGCAACTAGAGAAGTTTCAGCACTTTATTCTGACTTCCATTTTCTTTCTATTAAAATGCTTCCACAGTTTTTGTTTCATCCCACTTCACAGCAAAGAATTAATTTTTTGAATGTATTCTTTTTTTTTTTTTCCCCAGAACTGAACCAGAAAGCCATTTCCTGCCTAATTCTAAAAATACAAATTGTGAAGCAAGCATCCTGCCTCCTCAAAATAAAATAAAATAACATAACGTATTTCATTCCAGTCAGGAAAAGCTCACTTAAAAACATTTCACTGACCTGTTGGCTGGGCATCACTGGATCAGACAGATCAGTTAAGTCCATCCTATCCAGAAATCAAAGCTATTGCAAGCCTTTAATATAGCCTAGGTAGGCCTCATACCCAACTGCTAGTAGGAAAAAAAAATATTTACGTCCCCAAGGACAAAATATTGGAGCGACATAGATCAGTTGCAGTCATGGAAAATAGCAGAGGGGGAAGAAGGTGCAGTCACAAGAAGAAAACATTCAGATTAGCACCATACCTCCAAAGAATGAACAACATTGTCACTTTTGCATGTGACAACAGATCTTTGGCTTTCATAGAATTATGAGCTTTTCAATGAAGCAAAGAAGTGTCTTTCTTAGCTGGGGTAAACGAATACATTACCAGAGTATCAGTGACTCCTTCCTTTTCCTGGAAGACTTTTAAATGTGCTCAAATTATATGACACATTCAGGAATCATAGAATCATAGAATACTTAGGGTTGGAAAGGACCTTAAGATCATCTAGTTCCAACCCCCCTGCCATGAGCAGGGACACCACACGCTAAACTATGTCGCCCAAGGCTCTGTCCAGCCTGGCCTTAAAGGCCTCCAGGGTTGGAGTATTCACAACTTCCTTGGGCAACCTATTCCAGTGCCTCACCACCCTCACTGTGAAGAACTTCTTCCTTAGATCTAATCTAAACTTCCCCTGTTTAAGTTTAAACCCATTACCCCTTGTCCTACCACTAGAGTCCCTAACGAAGAGTCCCTCCCCAGCATCCCCAGCAGAAAAAGGTGACAAAATAGGTGGGACAGTTTTCATCCGAAAAGTAAACTGACTACAGCACCTTAATGTGGGGAAAAAGAACTGAAAAGGGATATATAAGAAGTTTAAAAGATCATAAATTGTACTGAGAAGCTGGTTAGGACACATATTGCTTCCTCCTTACATTAACAAGAATGTAAAAGGAGACATCACATCTGTGAGATAATTGAAGATTTTTAAAACCAAGTGAAACACAGGATTCTTTTCATATAAAGAATAATACAGTGGTCACTTTTAGCATAGGATATCAAGGAATAAAATATAATATGATTATAAAAAAAGGAACTGGCAATATTCATGGAAGAAATAGTGTTTGGTGGCTGTTAGACAGCATTGACATGACCTGCATGTGTGGAAGTCTCCATGTTCTTGATTGTTGGAAGCCCTTGGCCACAAGTCATGCTATGCAAACACAGTACTATGCAGAGAGTGACTATACATCTGCTCCAGACCACTGGTTGAGGAGATAAAGATCTAAAGATAAAGGGAATCTTGGCTAAGAAATCAGAAGTTTTCATATGGCATAATTAGTGCTGCAGTTCAAATGCTGGCACTGTGTAGGAGGTTGAAGTGTCTATCACTGGTAATTAATGGTGAAACTGCTACAAGCCCAGTTGAAGGAGACCTAACCATTTGATTATAAAATATGTTAAAAAGGTAGATTATTTAATTATTTCAGGAAGAAATATGCCATTTACAGAAACTGGTGGGAATTTAATTTTTTTTCAGGTAGCTTTCCTCTGTTATGGTGGCATCTGCAAAACCCAGCTGTAGTCAAACAAAGGAAATACTACAAGGGACACCATTCCTGTATTACTTCTGCCTCTGCCAGAAAGGAGGAATATCTGAAATCAGCGAGAAAGATAAACCTTGTTCCCATTAAATGTTTTTGATCAGTCTTGTGGACATAGTGCACCAGTTTCTGCTCTTGGTCTTCCTGGTATGAACCAAGTTATATAGATGAAGTTTCTGGGAAGACAGCTGCTACAAAATCAGTCTCAGGTGATGCAATCCATCTTCTGTAATCTCACACCAAGGGACCTAACCCATCCCAACCTGTGAGCTGCTCCTAACTCCATAAAGAACTAAGTCAGGCTCCAGGGGACAAATCCTTCATATAACTCTCAATCCAGAGGTGCACCAAGTTCTCAGGATGTCTTTCTGCTAAATTCACTTTGAACTGGGTCAATGCCACAAGACAGTTTACAGGTCATCCTGCATCCGAAGCAGAAAAAGATTGGTGTAAAATGTAAATCACTGTAACTGTAAATAGTGATATCATTTGGATCTACCTTCCCCTGCCCCCATTTTAAATTTTATTATTTTCAGCTGCTTTAAATTAAATGCTCAGATCCTTCCAGTAGGTTTAGAACCTTCTCCCTCCTTTCCAAGCACATACAAATTAAAGAATGCTTCCCCTGTACTTAATTCATTAAAAAACAGGAATACAAACTAGAGGTCTTGGATTGCCTTTTTTTTTATTTATTTTTTTCCAGGCTGAGACATTCCTTATTTTATTATTTTCCCACATTTTTTAACTACTGCATAAAGCACTTCCATCTGCAGATGCATTTGAAAAACACAGGTCACAAATTCTGGCTAGGAGTCCAGCTTGTAAAATGTTCCCTGACCTTTTAGACAGAGCTGTACAGTATAGTTATTTATAGATATATATTATTTTTCCCCCTCTTCTCTCTTGGGGGAGGGGGAAAGAAAGAAAAAATATTTTAGTACAAAACATTTTGCCAACTATGCTACACAAGTAGATCTGTCATTTCCTTCACAGAGGTCAGCTGATGATTTTCCTTCAAAATCAGCAGTACTCTGATTTACACCTCTGTGGATCCATCCTAAAGGAACACTCTGGCAAGCATGTGGAATTCATTTATGTGGGTACGAGTATTTTGTTTGGCAACTTTCTTTTGAAAATGTGCTTGTTGGACTATCTTCAGGGCTTTCCAGAAGTGCTCAGAATGGGTCAGAGTGGAAGAGGTGTAGGTGTCCTTTATGACCTTCCCCTGCTCCTGGCTAGTCTGGGTACAAAGCCAATTTTACAGTATGAGCCCAAAGACTCTGTTTGCCAAGAGCCATTCAACCTGCGTACACACCGCTGGGGAATAGAAGTGAGGGGAACTACACGTATTCATTCACAGGTGGGAGATGGTCATGAGTCTTCAGGTCTCCACTAGTATTTTGTGGGGTGGAGCAGGCTAAGGTGTGAAACTAATACTTAGATGGCCCAGTGATGGCAGCCTTTTTGCTGGTTTATTTCCCCGACAGCCAGGGTTGTGTATACCTTGTGCCTATCTAGTACTGGATTCAAACTTCTTATGCTACTGCTGGAGCTCACCAGCTGCCACCTGGCCACCAGTACTCTTGATTTTTCCAAATTTCATTGCCTCTGTCTAGAAACTTCATAATAGCCGGAGTTCAATGGGGCAATTATCCCAGGGTGTACACAATGTATTACTACAGTGCCTATCATTGCAAGTTTAGGAAATAAGCAATAGATTTTGGCATGTGGTCCTACCTATACATTGCACCTTACACAGCATCCAAGCTTTCACAGTGTCCCTTAATACTCAGCTGAAGGGTAGAGCCACTGTACTGCCCCTATTTTAAAGAGAAAGCTGAGGCACAGCAGTGGAATTTATCTGGCCAAATGAAGGCATCATCCTAAAGTAAATGACAAAAACAAGCCAGATGAGCCATACTTTAAAAATGTGATTTGTCTCCATCAACTGTGGAAGCAGCCAAGTGTGACTAGAGAAGCTGTAGACGCCTGCATTGCAGACATGTAAAGTTGGGTGAGACGAATCCCACCCCAAGTGTGTTGACAGAGTCACACGATGTGTCTGAGAAGAAACTGGGAAAAGGTATGCAGACCTCGCACAAGCTAGCATTATTGTTAACACATTAGCCTGTCTTCCCCACCGCACATGCAGAGAATGAGTTATGTAGGCAGAATACATTTTTGGAAAGTCCAGAAGGGCAAGCTTTCCATACAAAGGAGGGGAGTGGTGCCAAAGTTTACTTTCAAGAACAGGTCAGTTTCAGCTGCTCAGTGATCCTCACTGAACTGGCCTGCAAGGTGGCCTGACCTAGCCTCGAGGTCCATTTTATGTGGAGATCACCTAAGTGCTAGAAACACACTTGCCAGCTGCTGCCATGGAAGAAGCCTTCAGCTAGCAATGATTTCTGACTACAACTGACCTGAAACAGAACCGAAGGCTCATTTTCCTTTTTTCACCCTTTTTGAGGACCATGTAGCTCTCCACTGGTCCAGCATACTGAAAAGCAGAGGTTCTCTTCTGGTATAAATTCTGGTATAAATTGACCAGGGAGAGACACAGAGACCTAACAACTGCAAAAGTTAATAATAGACTTGCTATACAGTTGGGATTTGGTTTTGGTTTTGTGTTTTGTTTTGTTTTTCTTCATTTGTTCCTAAAGTGTCGATATCTTCTATACTTGATAATAGACAGACTATTATTGTTATTTCCATAACAAAAAGGTGGTTGCCTGTACCATGCTTAAATTCTCTGAACCTTATGTGGGTTTTCATGGCAGCAGTAAATGAAAACTTTCATTCACCCTTCACTTTTCTGTTTCAACAATAAATCCAAACTGCAGCGGTCAAATTTGTCGTGGAGAATTCTTGCAGAAAACTGTAATAAATAGATCTGGATATTAGCTCTCAGGGGATGTGCTGGATTTCTCATTTTCATCAGAAGGAATTGCAGGTGGTCAGGTATTTTGCTTTATTAAACTTATCTGGAACAACATCTTCCATTCTAAAAATGTGCATAGAACACCAGGACGAAAAATAAAACAACATTTCCACCCACTCAGTTGGGAGAAAGATAATGCAGTCTTGCAGTTTCGGTTCTCAGCTAAATGATTAAGGTTCATTTGTCACTTCTCTTCAGAGCTGTATGCATCAGAGGTAGAGCCTGGTTTCTGTATGGTTTGTAGGTCCTCACTGATCATATTGGCTAATAAGATGTGAATTTAGATTAGATTAGATTTAGAATAGATTTAGATTTAGATTATATTATTTTTTAGATTTAGATTAGATTGTGGTTTAGATTATATATATGGGATAAATTCTTCCCTGTGAGGGTGGCAAGGCCCTGGCACAGGTTGCCCAGAGAAGCTGTGGTTGCCCCATCCCTGGAAATGTTCTAAGCCAGGTTGGAGGGGGCTTGGAACAACCTGGTCTAGTTGAAGGTGTCCCCACCCATGGTAGGTGGGTTAGAACAAGGTGATCTTTAAGTTCCCTTTCAACTCAAACCATTCTATGATTCTATGAAGAAGTGGCTCTGTTTGCCTCCCAGTTGGGTGCTGACCAAAACTAGCCTGTGCGTTCAACTGGGAAAGGGAGAGGAAAATTGTAATTTGCCGAAAGGTCTAGTATTTGTAGACATCTAGCTCCTTTTCCTGGGAAGTCATCAAGAAATGCATTAGGAAAATGCCCATATAAGTACCTAAAAAAGGATTCAGGTTAACCGTGAGTACTTACCCCTTCTGCTGCTACGTGATGTTTTCTAGGTGCCCTTCTTTGCCTGAGAGGTTTTCACAACTACAGTTCACAAATCACTTCATCTTGCTGAAGCTTTGCTTCTGGCTGCAAAGGCACACATAATTTCCCAAGCCTAGATGGAGAGCAAGGACAGTATCTAAGAGATTAGGACTTTCAGC
>NW_009926704.1:54055-84914 GCF_000696875.1 Nestor notabilis
CAGGAATATTCTGCTTCCTAGACTCCCCTCTCTCACCTGCTTCTGCAGTTTGCATGCAAAATTTGTTGAATAATTAAATAATCATCTGGACAATAGAAACATGCATAAAAGATAGTTAATCTGTGTTAGTTTGTCTGGCTTTTCTTGCTTTTTTTTTTTTTTTTTTCTGGCATGCTCCCAGGAAAATTATTTGGAAGTGATTATGCCCAAATATGTTTAATTTATAACATGTTTGTTATATCCAAATACTGCGCTAATTCTGCCTAATGAAGAGTAGAGCTGATAGTTATTTTCTAATTTAATAATAAAAAAAAAAATACAGTCATTAAAATCTCATACAGCAGGTTCAGTGTCTGCATGTCTCCAAAGCTTAACATTCAATAACCAATTAAGGAAGAAGGCAAGGAATAGATCCATAGACTTTAAAAGATAGCCTCAGTCATGGTGGTTCCACCCCCTTCCCCTCCTGCCTCCCATTTTTTTAATAGAGTGTTGCCATTTGGGATCTGTAATTGAATCATCCCTCCTCCTTTTCCACAACAAAAAGGACAATTCAAAAAATCCTGCTCTATTTCTGTTAATAGAAGTTTAAGTGCCTCTCTCCCAAATTTTGTCTGGTTTAGTAGTCGTATTGAAAAGCAATAAATGCAATATGTGTAAGAACTCACAATCTTATTAATTAATTACAGATTTTAGCCCTGGACACAGAGCCATGATATTAAGAGCTAGAAATTGTACGTTGTAATTCCTCTGTTTTCCTATACAGATATTTTAGTTTATGAAATAACAGTGATGACTTCAATGAAACCACAAGTAACTTCCCCAGCCAAGATCAGAGCCAAATGTGCTGGGTGCTTTACAAATAAAATGTTAGAGACAATCGTTTTTCCAAAGAGCAGAATTATTTGGCTGAACAATACCCAACAGAAGAATCAGAACGAAGGTCATATCTACTTGCAGGAAGGCAGACAGATCTGGGATCCTAAAACTTCTTGGTCAGAAGACAGCCCTGAAGCAGCTACAGAATAGCTGTTTACAGTAGCAGTATCAAATAGTTATACCTTTTCTACATATATGGCAAACGTGACACGTCCCACACAGTCACAGCCTTTTTCAGAGCAGAGATCAGACCCAATACCCATCTTGGGCTTTGCATCAATGGATGTCAATATTTCTTTACCAAAAAGAAGGGAAACTTCTAGCACTTGAATTTATCGCTGCCTGTTTTACAATGTTATGTACATTTGGGAACCACCACTTCAGGGTAGAAGTAATATTTGCCTTTTGGCTTAGGGAGTAGCAGGTAGCTTGCAAAAAAGGTACCTAAATGAAGGCACCTACATGGAGATGCCTGAATGCAACTTAGGAGCACAGGTTCACATTATCATCAGTGGAAAGCTGAGTTAACAGGGTTTAGAGGGTGATTCAACAGACGCAACGGTGTGAGTGAGATTCACTTTCCTAAACTTAGAAATCTAGCAGTATCAGAAACACTTCAGGATATGTGAGATTTCTTGTCTCAGTGAATTAATGTATTTATGTTCTCTTTTGTTTAAGCCAAGAGATACACAAGTTGTGGGTTTCAGGGAGTGGAAAAGGAAAACAAATACAGAATAAGGAGAAAAATGAGAACTCATGGAAACAAACATATGCCCACAGTGAATAGTTAATCTGTGGAATTCAATGGGAAAATGTAGTTTAATGTTAAATTAAACTGTAGGTTGCTGCTATGGCCTTATGCAGAAGATGACTGAGTTGACAAGAGGACAGATGCCTGGAGTTAAAATAGTAAACTAAAACCAAACTGGCTTTGAAGGCCAAGTAAATCTCCATTCCTCAAGACATATAAGCTTTCCTCTGACAAAAGAGTGGGAATAGGCAGGTGCTTTTCTCCAAAACAGGCTATTCACTAAACTGCAGGATGCTGTTAAATGGAAGGATTTGTAGCATTGTCCTCTGAAGTAGCTGATACCAGCCATTTCAAAAGAGGATAATAAAGCAGAGGACTGTTTCTCTGATTCTGTGTTATCCATTGCCATTCTTAAACTACCAATCTTGGAGATGTACCTAAACTTCATAATTAATAAACAAAACTAAATTCTCAGACCACAGGTAATTGCAGTAAAATACCCGTGTTGCTTGTTTTCTGGGATGCAGCTGAGATGATTATTCCCCCAGTACTGTTTTCTTACCAGGCTAGCTGAAGCATGTGCTTAACGAACCAACCCATCACACTGATGCTTTCCTCAAGCAATCATTTTTTCCCTCTCTAAAGATGAGCTGAAGTGTGTAATTACTCATCAGCTTCCTTGCCACAAAGCAAACCTGGAGACTGTTGCATTAATGATAGCCTCAGATTACTGGCTGAGAAGAAGGTAATTAGAATCGTGCTGCTGAAAGAAATGAGGAATAGATTGTGTGTTCAGGAGAGGATTTTGTAGGTACAGCTATGAATTAGGACCTTTTCATTGCCCGAGGAAACAGTGAGTCATTCTGTTGACTCTCGTGGAAGGCTTAGTTTCAATATTGTCACTGTGGGTTTGCATCACCGTCAGAGCTGCTCTGTGCCCTGGAAAGTGCATGCTCCTGCTGACTTGGTGTAGTACATCACAGGGAGCTGAATGAAAAGGTGGATGTGTTAAATGAAGTATCTTCCCCTTATTCCAGCCCTTCTTGGCACCTCTGCTTCCTAGCAAGTGTATACAGTGGTGCATTTTGGTCACACCCATGGAACAGTCATTCCCATAAGTCCTGTTAACTGGAGTCTGCACTTCGGAAGACAATCTGGGACCAGGTGCTTAGGGCCAAAGCAGGCCAAATTGCTTAATTCGGAAGGAATGGGCTTCTGAGAAAAGGGTGCTGAGATCAGGAAACTGTTGGAGGCATTTGGAGACTACTATTCTAAAGCCCTTAATGACTGGCCTGGACCTGCAGCCTGACCTACAGCTCAGGGAAGTTTCATGCTCCATCAGACTTCTAGAAAACCTCACTCATTCTTCACTCAGCATCCCATGAAAACTGTTCCCCTGCTGAGGTGGTGGAAGGAAGCCATCCAAATAAAAAGAGCACTGGGGCCTCTGATGGCAATCCTATTCCCATTTTTCCACTCTTTGTTCTGGAGGTTTCCTGTGGATAAGCAGATAATCTCTTACACTGCCTCATTTGCAGACAAGCCGAAAATCCCAGTGAACGAGAGTACAGCAGGACCAATAGCAAGAGAGGGCTTTACTTAATCCTGTTCGCAAAGAATGTTACTAGATTTAAACTATGGGCTGGAAAAATGGAGCTTCTAATGCTGCCTCATGATTCAGAAAACTTAGTGATTTCCAAGTAATTAAATCATCTTCCACTAAGGGCCTCAGGTAGCTCATTCTGTAGCAGAAGGTACTGTAATAGCTTGTATCAAAGAGATAACGTAGTAGCACAGAATGCTCAGAGAAGTACCATACCTAAGGACACATTAATAAGGTGAATTTTGTAGTTTCCTAGTTAGGCTTGCAGCTAAGTCAAAGCACTTTCATTCTCTTAACAAATTTATGAGGTTGGTGTAAGCTTAACACTCAACTCTCTATTTCCAAATGTTCCTTCGGTTACTGCTTGGGCAAAAATTAAAGGAACTGCATTTTTCCATGCTTTCCATACTCTTCAGTACTTTTTGGTTCCAATCTGAAAGTAAAAAGATACCCGTGAATGACAACAGAGAGAGTAACAGAGTTATATGTTCAAGTATTGGTTGAAGATTTGTCAGTGCCTCTACTCTGATTCACAGCAAGGATTTTTTGCCTATATTTAAGCAACACCCAAGCTTTTCAGAACACTCCACATGTTACCAAAGATTTCATAATATTTTAAATGTCATGAAAAGATGGACATATATATACATTTAAAGTTAATAAGAGCAAAAACTTGCTGACATTGCTGCAGAAATGTTGTATTGTTAAGATTAATAGATAAGATGCCAGTTTAGGAGAAGAGTGTTGACTGTCTATGGTGGGATGCTATTCTTGGTAGTTCATTTGTAGGCAGCTAGTATTGTCTCCAAGTCGATGAATAAGCTTTTGTTTATTGGGAATACAAATGTTTCTCACTGTACATAGCCTGCTATCTTGGCACGGCATGCCAAGGTATCAGGTATGTCTGTTGGCATGGGTACATGCCCTTTCTTTTCTCTTGTATTGGGTCTGGCTAGGATGGCATTAATTTTCTCCATAGCAGCCCTCACAGAGCTGTGGTTTGCACTGGTAGCTGGAAAAGTGCTGGTAACACACCAGTGTTTTGGCTGTTGCAGTTGAGCAGTGCTCCACAGCATCAAGGCTGCTTCTCTAACATTCGCCCTTCACCAGTAGCCTGAGGGTGGGCAAGACCTTGTGAGGGGACATAGCCAAGCAACTGACTCCAACTGAACAAAGGGGTATTCTATGCCAAATGATGTCTGCTCATCAATAAAAGCTAAGGGAAAGGAGGAGGAATTTGGGCCATTTGTTATTTACAATAATTGTCTTCCAGAGCGACCTCTACATGTACTGAAGCCCTGCTTCCTGGGAAGGGGTCAGACATCACCTGCTGATGGGAAGTAGAGAAAAACAATCTTTTGTTTTCCTTTGCTCCTGCATGCCATCTTTGCTTTTGCTTTATTAAACTGTCTTCATCATTGCCCATGATGTTTTTTTCCATCTTATTTACCCCATCTGTCCTGCGGAAGAGGGGAGTGATAGAGCAGTTTGGTGGGCACCTGGCATCCAGCAAGGTCAACCTACCACACCTGTCAAGGTCTCAAACATAAGTAAAAAGTTGAACTGCTTTGTTTCCCCTCACAGAATCAATTATTTTGCTAACTGAATCCAGGCTGTCTCCTCATCACTTTGTGGTGTAGCCATCAGAACTGGAGGTCAGAAAAAGTGCTTGTTTAGTGCTGTAATAACTGTGCCATTAATAAGCTGCCCTTACCATTTTTCAGATTTCTGTATTATTTTTCTTGTCATCTGATACATATTGCTCATATTGTCCTGATTCCTAAAGTCATTTTTCCCCTCTAAGCTAATGTCCACATCTCTAAATTCAAGTGGCAATGCATGAAGACTCTTAGGCTGACATATCATTGAGATCATTGACTCTCCTCCAAGGGAGTAACAGTCCAATGTGAGCTGACCTTCTACTTCTGTGTTCATTTTATACTCTTGGCTGGTTCAGCCATCCACGCAGAGCTGCCAACCATAGCCATTCACTTGCTGTGTTAGTTGCCAAATGCTTGGCCTGCCAGCTAGGAGCTCCTTTGCCAAGCTCCAGTTGTGATGAGTTCCCCAACACTGATCCAAGCTGAAAATAGGTGCAGTTGGATCCGTAGGCCTCTTTCTTTGTATTTATTCAGTGGGGGAGGAAAGGAAGAGAAGAAGAAACACAGCTGAGTTTTACAGTGACGTTGTATCAAGTCATAGGAGAATCTCAAAAGAACTGGAAGGAAAGTTTGACTCAGATGGAAAAAAACAAGAATCCAGAAACTTATCCAGAAGCCTTGGATCTATCAGCATGGAAAGTCTAGGTCAAGTTTTCAGGCTCTTCCTTGAAATTTTTTGTGCTTTTTTAGTCCTGCTTGAAAACCATCCATCTCTGCATACTTTTGTCTCTCTACAAAATTTATAAACAAGAAAGGCAATGAGTATCTAAAATGTCTGAATGTTCATTCAAATTCTAGGTGTCTTTTGAGTTTTCATCTTATTTTTTGTCTAATTAATCTGTAATTGTTACTAAGTTTGTTCACAGTGAGTTTCGCAGGCTGGAAATATCAAGAATGGTAACCGTTCTAAAAACTCTATACCATTATTGAAAAGGCTAAAGACATTAATCAACAAATGGACTAGATGAGCAGAGAAAGAAAGAGCAAATGTCCTTACCTAGACTATTATGGAACAAAAAATAGTCATGACTACAAAAAGGAACAAAAGCAGCATTTACATACCATCAAAATTCATTTTCCCTTGGTAAGGATGATTGCAATTAAATAGCATCTGCAATCATTTTAGAAGAATAAATTCAATGCTGAAGGGGGAAAAAGAGAGTGATAGAGAGAAGAAGGAAAAGGCATAACAGATCGGACAATACTGAAAAGGATTTGGGTGATATTTTCTTCCTGCTGCTCCAGTTGTTTAGAAGGAATGGCAGCAGTTATGCACATACCACAGAAATTAAGCACTAGTCATCTCAGGTGGTCATTCAGTCACCAAATGGACAATGGATGCAATTTGTCTCATACTGATGTTTAGTAGTTTAGTGAGCTGAAATTGCCTTTGCTATCAAATAAGAAGGTCTGCTTGGAGTACCATGGGATAAAGCTCTGAAGGGAAGAGGACCCTCCCAAAAAATAGTTAATATTCAAGAATCACCTCCTCCAAATAAGGGATGTCCATCCAGAGGGATCTTGACAGTCTTGTAAGGTGGGCCCATGAGAACCTTATGAAGTTCAACAAGGTCAAGTGCAAGGGTGCACCTGGATCAGGGCAATCCCAAGCACAACTACAGGTGGGGGGAGACTGGATCGAGAGCATCCATGAAAAGAAGACCTTGGGGGTGCTGGTCATTGAGAAGCTCACCATGATCCGGCAGTGTGCACTTGCAGCCCAGAAACTAACCATGTCCTGGGCTGCATCACCAGCAGCACGACCAGCAGGTCGAGGGAGGGGTATGAAGACAGGCTGAGAAAGTTGGAGCTGTTCAGCCTGTAGAGGAGAAGACGGTGGAGACCACTTAGCAGCCTTCCAATATCTGAAGGGAGCCTACAAGGATGCTGGGGAGGGACTCTTCATTAGGGACTCTAGTGGTAGGACAAGGGGTAATGGGTTTAAACTTAAACAGGGGAAGTTTAGATTAGATCTAAGGAAGAAGTTCTTCACAGTGAGGGTGGTGAGGCACTGGAATAGGTTGCCCAAGGAAGTTGTGAATGCTCCAATCCTGGCAGTGTTCAAGGCCAGGCTGGACAGAGCCTTGTGCGACATAGTTTAGTGTGTGGTGTCCCTGCTCATGGCAGGGGGTTGGAACTAGATGATCTTAAGGTCCTTTCCAACCCTAACTATTCTATGATTCTTCCCCTCTAATCTGCTCACATGAGACCCACCCTGCAGTCTTGTGTCCAGCTCTGGGGCCCCCAACATAAGAAGTACATGGACCTGTTGGATCAATTTTTCTTTTTTACTATTAAAATAAAAGATTCCCATTCATGACAGAAAGTAGTAATATGAAAGGTTTCCTGGCAATATTTATTCTTTATCATAGTTAAACATTGTTTTCTCACTGTTTTGTCCTGAAGAAAAGACAGTGATAATAACTCTTTCAATTCACACATACTTTAACGAAGTATTTTAATTAAATTAAAAAAAAAAAAAAAAAAAAGGAAACCCCCCTAAACAATTATTCAGCTAGAAGCAGGAAAAGCTGAAAAGAAATCAACAAAGGTTTTGATTTAACTGGCAGTAGTAACAAAAACAAATGTCCATAAGATTATGCTTGTTTTCTTGGATATGTTTCTACGGTATGAAGTCAAACTGTCATTAACTGCCAGTTGGCTGCCAAAGTTATTTTCAGGAGTTCAAGTTTTCTCAGTGGCTCTACTGTAACATTAAAGTGTGAAGAGTTTGCCCAAAGAACCTCATCAGAGGAAGGAGTGGGATGGATCTTAAATTGCTGCACTTCTAAGGTCTTTAAGAGGAAAATTATGTATGAGGAGGTGGTGGAATGTGCTGAAAAATTAGTCCAGGGAGAGTGCATTGATGACATCCAGGATTGGGCTTAACAATGGGGCTCTGTTGTCATTTGGAAACACTACTTCAAGCCGCAGTGAAACTAATGAAGTCTACAGTGGCTCTTTCCTGCACAGATTCTCTGATGTTCATAAAGGGTAAAGTTATTATTCCTTGTGTTAGGTGAGTTATTAATAAGATTTCTTTCCTCTGTTTATGGAACTTTTTCTGCAAAATCTCCAGGGAATCTGTATCTTTGAGACTTCACCCATCAAATTCAGTTAACACTAACTTGTTTCTAAAAAAGGTTGCTGAGGGGAAGAATGAAGAGACAAGATGAAGGCACATGCAAACAGCAAAGAGACACAACCAGAGAGCACAACTGGGTGCATTTTCTTAGGAAGCCAGTAAAAGTTAAAATACTGTGTGATAGGTAGTGTTCATACCGCGTTTTGTGTGAACAAGCAGATGAAGCAGACGAATGGAGTACAGAGTACTCTACACAGAGGCACTACTGCAAGAAGTGAAGAAAACATGTAAGTATTATCTGTCTCAAACTAGAATTGCCTTGTGCACCAGATAGGACAGGGCCATCTGACATGCTCCCCACTGTCCCACCACAAGGAGCATGTGTCACTTGCATAGTACATGCAGTACTTTTCAGGTTCTGGTTCCCTCTGATAGCTCTATGAATAAAGAGACATTGTAGTGAGATGTCTGGGGCAAGGTACCAAGGAAATCTGGCATTTCTCTGTTTGTAACAGTAGGGAACTGATTCTCCTCCAAACCATTACAAGTGTGGTTACAAGTGTGATGACTGCTGCTTGTTCCTACTTCAGGAAGTTGATCTGTCTTTTCTGTCTTGGCTCCTGAAACTTTACTTAGCCACAAAGCACCTGGCTGAAGTTGGCTGAATGGCCAGGCCCAGAGGGTGAGCACCTGGCTGAAGCTGGCTGAATGGCCAGGCCCAGAGGGTCATCAGTGGCATGAAAATTAATTGGAGGCCAGTAACTAGCAGTGTATTCCAGGTGCCAATATAGGGTCCAGTCTTGCTAAAGATCTTCATGAATTATTTGGATGATGGGGAAGTGTACCCTGAGTAAGTCTGCTGATGACACAAAAATCCTGGAAACCAGTGGGTGGAAGAAGTTGACATTTTTGGAGGAAAGGGTAAGAGCTGTATGGCCGAGACTTACCTGCAGGATAAAAGATCTCTACTCTACTTGTCAGCATGGGCACCATGCCTTCTAGAAACAAACACAGAGTCCATGCAGCATTGGTACTTAGGTATTTTGGCATGTAGCATAACCACTGAGATTTCATATGCAGTATGTAGTACTAAGAATGGAATAAACTGATGTCAATTGACCATATTCAGAGAGACTCCTGTATGCCACATTACAAACACTACAACTTCCACATTATGGGCTGAATGTACTTCAGAACACAGAAAGCCCAGAAGATGCTTTCATACTTGTTAAACCAACAAACCTGGTACAAGGTCCTTTCTGGTTTTAGACTACAGTTTTATTCCATAGTACTAAGAAAGATGAGAGTTGACAGGGCAGGATAGAGTCATGGCATACCCTTCAACCTCATATTTGTCCTCACTAAAATCTTTCATAAAATAAATCTATTGTATCTCAGAAACACCTCCCTCTCAGGCTGCAACTTCCTCAAATGGTAATTACAGTGATGGAGGTTCATGTTAGTTCCCAGTGCTGGTTAATAATCATACAAGTGATGTGAGGATGGGAATACAGGGATGGCTCGATAGCTTGATGGAAGAACACTTTACCGTTGCTAATAATTGCGTCAAGTTAGTATAAGGAGAATGGTGTCACAGAGAAAACTATAAGCTAAGGGTGGAGAAAGGTTTTTTCAGCATCAAAGAAAGACTTGCAGCTTCCTCAAAGTAAGATAAATATAGAAACTTATCAAATGAAGATCTGACCTATTCATACCAGCTAAGCCTGAAACCCTCAGCTTTGAAATGCAAGCCGCTGCTAAGGATTCTCTTTGCTGAATAACAGACACAGCAGGCTGTTATTTTTGCGCTCATAACCCACATTTTAAGAGCCTGATACATTCGCATATGCCAGCAGGAAGGCTGCTGGGTTGGTCTGCCAGTCCTATTTAGGGGTGCAAAATCCCCTTCACTGATGGGACAATCGTAAGAAAAACAATTTCAAATGCTTCAGAAGATTTTTTTTTTTCCATAGCCAATCTAAAACGGAAAAAGCCTCACTAAGAGATTGGATCAGACTCCTCACTCAGCAAAGGAAAAACAAGATGACATCCAAACCTCTTAAGTCTTTTCACACATGGAAGGCTAGGGAGCCAAAATTCTCCTTCATCATTTCAACATTCAGCTTTCCACAAACTGAGCATTACAGAACAGCACTTTTTACATAACAAATATCCTTTCACAAAAAAAAAAAAAAAAAAGAAAAAAAAAGAAAAATAGAAAATCACATACATCTGCCTGTATTTTCAAGGATTCCTGTTGGTTTCTGTTTTCACTTTCTACAGAAAAATGTTTTCTATGAATATGGGAAGCAGCATTGCCTCCTGTTATCCAGTTACCTGGTCTTACCCCACATTTGTGAAGATCAGTGATGAAGTTCTCACCACCTATTCAGAGAACAAAATTCCACTCTTTTCAGCTATTTAATTTATATTGGCTAGCAAGTTTCAGAGTTCTGGGTATCCCAGTATAATTTCATGTTTTAGCCATTCAAAGCCTACTAGTTCTTCCACTTCCACATTAACATTTTTGCCCCATTCTTCATTTTAAATGATTAGAAAAAGCTGAGTGGGATAAGGAGAGGATGTATTCATACATTCACTTGTTATTTGCATTATCAAATGATTTTCTGTGAGATTCCTACTTTTTCTGTGTGTCCTGTGACAGCCTAATCAGAACTTCCATTATGTGCCATTAGCAATAGGTGACAGAGTAAGTGGAGAAGACTTTCCACACAAGCATCTTATGGCAAGGGAAGTTGTATTTTGTCAAAATCGGCAGGAATCCAACATGGGTTTTTATGAACTTGACACCCCTGAATCTTCACACAATGAAAAATCCTCATACAACAACAGCAGAAAACAGGAAAAATTTGGATCAGTATGAACAGAATATTCAACTGTAAGGCTAAGGCTCACTTATGGGACGAGTAATGTCCCATTCCCCATGTTATGGATAGGATATAGCATTTAAACACATTCATACATGTCTATAAACATACACATGCACATTTATTAACAGTGGAACACCTGCAAAAATCAGCAACCAGTTTCCAAGTTCATGGCTTTTTAAAGGTAAATCCATACTTGTAATATTGGCAGGGCTTTGTAACACAGCTTAAATTGATATTTAAATCTAAGAAACTTCTGGAAAATCTGGCAGTGCTAGTAAACTGGGATTTCTTGTACTTCCTGGTGCATTTTTGGTTTTTTTTTCAGCATAGAGTTCAATCACCTTTTCATGTTCTTTCCATGAATCTAAATCTCTGCTTCTTTCTAAACCCAGGGACTGGTATGTTTTGAAAAGTTCAGGGCTCCTGCTCAGATTCACAACAGCACGTTTGGAAAACTTTACAATACGTTTTGATCCTGAGAAATCATCCTGATAAGCAGAAACCATGGATTTGGCAGAGCAGCATGATATTTAAAGCATAAAGCAGCTAGCAAATGTCAGAAAGTTTCTGATGCTTCCTCCATATTGCATTACACTGTGTTGTTATCTATCTAATTTTTGCAATTTTGCTAATTACTATGAATCCTGGCTGTGATCTGCTAAGCAGGAAAACTCAGTGCCTGGAATAGAAATAGAAGTTATCTGCCATTTCTGGATTTGCTGTTCTGCCTCAAAATTAGCTCTGTGCAAAAATTTATCTGTAGCAAATCAAAACAACTTAATTGGAACGCTAATGACTCTGGAATCATTGGCTTAAACACCAGAGGAAATGCTGGGTGTTTTTTCAAGAAGAAGTCAGAAACCTGACTGCAAAAGCAACAACACAGAAAATGTGTTGCAGAAAATACCTTCAAGAACGTTTCTGAGAAAGATGGCAAAAGGTGGCAATTGTATGCAGGGTTCAGTTTTTTATTAAGAAATTAATTTTGATTAATTTGATTAAGTCCAAATGTCTTCTGGGTTATCTATGCTCTGATTACAGTCAGCTCATATTCAGACAATGCCACAAGCAGAGCCTGGAGTGGTTCGGTTCATTCGACAGCGGGCTTTGAGGCCCCACAGTGTTGGAGATGCAGCACAGTTTCAGCAAATTAATGCTGACTTTAATCACCATACAATTGTAGAATGGTTTGGGTTGGAAGAGACCTTAAAGCTCACCCAGTTCCAACCCCTCTGCCATGGGCAGGGACACCTTCCACTAGATCAGGTTGCTCCAAGCTCTGTCCAACCTGGCCTTGAATACTGCCAGAGATGGGTCAGCCACAGCTTCTCTGAGCAACCTGTGCCAGGGCCTCAGCACCCTCACAGGGAAGAGCTTCTTCCTCAGATCTCATCTAAATCTCCCCTCTGTCAGTTTAAACCCATTCCCCCTTGTCCTATCCCTAGAGGCCCTTAAGGTCCTTTCCAACCCTAACTATTCTATGATTCTATTCTATGATTCTTGCAGGCCCCCTTTAGGCACTGGATGCTGCTTTAAGGCGTATCTGTAGCCTTCTCTTCTCCAGGCTGAACAAGACCATCTCTCTCAGCCTGGCTCCATAGGAGAGGTGCTCTAGTCTTCTGGTCATCTTCATGGCATCCTATCTCTCCTGATCATCCTATCTCATCTTAGTGGCATCCTATACTTTATTTCCGCCATCTGCCATGTGTATGGGAAATCTTTCCAAAGATCCTTTGCCCTACACAGTTGCAAACTGTTAGTTTGCACACACTGATGAGAAAGTAGAGAGCCATGCCATGTGGAGAGGCACTTGGAAGTCCAGCAGATTTGCTAAAACATTTAAAATAGCTCAGGACACCTTTGACTGTGTGAATATATTGCACCAACCTTGTCCATAATATTGCAAGAGGGGTCTTCATTTTTGTTTGAATGAGTTTTGCCACTCTTTACTTCTGATGAGCAGCAGCCCTATGTCTATTAGCGTATTATGCCAAAAATTAGCTGTAATGGGTGATGGATTTCATGGAAACACTATTCCTGTTAAGTGAAACTTCAATGTCAGCTAAGAAGTTTCTAGCCACTAAATACTACTAATAAGCACTTTGCACTATCTTAATTCATTAGATGGTGAGCAAGGATCAAAAACCTGAAAGAAGTTGCAGCTGAAAAATATAAAAACTGTGGCTTCCTTTTTTCTTTTTGTTTGAGCTGTCACATTTTCTGTCAGTGGGTTTTCTGCATGGGCCTTAATGGTATGGCTTTCTAAAAATGTGAACACACAAAAACCACCAGCCCTAAGTGAATACAAGCGTGTGGGAGGGAAGGCAGTGTGAACCTGCAGTTAAGGACAGTGCCCAACTTTGTGCCATCTCCTTCTGGAATCCCCTGATTGACAGTTCAAAAGACTTTCTTGTAGATTGTGGCTGCTTTGCAGAAAATACCCTGATCTTTGTGAAAGGAATCATTTCACAGAACGAGGTCTCTAGCCTTGCAGGGGGAGAGGGCAAGAATGAAAATGCTCAAAATTATCCCAAAGTGGAGGAAAAATCCATTTATTGCTAACATGGCATGTATCTGCCTAATTATTTCTATCTTGGCTTTCAAGTGCCTAACTCCTGTTGTTCATGATCAGCACAGAAAGGCAGACATTGCTTTCAATGGGAGCAGAACAGGAAAAAACCTTCTCAAATCTTTTGAAATACTAGGTTTATGTCTATCACTCCTTTTTTTCCAATTTGTGCAGAGAAGTGTCATTGTAAAGCAAAAGTGAAGATGATTCCTGAAGCCCTGAAATACCTTTAAGAGCCTGGCGTTTTCTGAACACCAGGCTTTTAAGAGGATCTGTCCAAGAAAATCTAAGTATCAGTACTTTATTTCTCAACTTTTGAATGTATTCCTACAAAACGCAACACTCTGTTTGTAGTGAACATTCAAAATTTTTCAGTCTCACTTTTTATGATGAAATCTAAACCTCTGTCTTCAGACTCAAGTGTCTGAACAAGAAATTTAGACTGTTTTGAATTCAATAAAATGAACAGAACCAAATGAACACCTGGGCTTCTAACTCTCTATTTATTTAGTAGACTAAATGCCTTCTTGGATCTTAACTTAGGTGTAATTGTTGCAGAGAATTGCTTGGCAATATGATTTTCCTGAAATTCAAAATCTAGCAGCCAAAAGAAAAGGAAATGGCAACAATAAAAGCAATAAAACACCTACCCATTTTTATTCTATTTTTTACAGATAAATTTCTTATTTCCCCAAACTGATTGATGATATTGTTTTAAGAATTTAAGAAAATTAGTCTCTGTTATAAAGTGGGATGTTTGTATGTAATAGTGTTATTTTATTAAAAGCAATCACTTTCAAAGCCACAAGCAATGGAAATGACTGCATGACATTTAGAAAACTCCAAGGTAAACAAATTTTGTACTTGGATCCATTAACCTTCTCGTTTTAAACTATGCAGAGCTGTACTTCAGCCTTTCAGTCACAACAGCAAAACCAAGAACTGGGCTCCATAACAGATGGGAAACTGAAAAACATAGCTTTCATCTGGGACCTGTGCTCTGAGCAAATAAAAGTGTTGCAAGAGCTCAATGCTCTGATGCAACAGATCATAGACATTTCACTGCTCTTAAGTCCTGGGAAGTTCTGTACATTTCTGTACATGTTGCACTCTCCATGTATCCAACATCTTCTCCAAAAAAATGGCACACCTTCTCCAAAGGGTTATTTTGTGAAAATCAGGATGTTAATATTAATGAAGTATTTGAGATATTGAGAGTCTGATGTTCCCTTTATAGCTGTGGGAAGAAACAAAGAGGACCTACCTGGTCTGGTCTAATTTGGGGTACAATTTTATAAGATCGAATGAGCCAACATACCAGCTCACGATTTCCAGGTAGATAAGGGGCACTTCACTCCTCCCACATGTACCCACCAGCCACCCACACTGCTGGCCACACATTCCTGCCTCTTACCTTAAGCCAGATTCCTTCAGGGGTCAGGTTAACACACCAAAACATCAGGAAATTAAACAAAGGTGGAGGAGAAAGTGGTAATTATTGTGCCATTTTTTAGTGAGTTAAATTAGCTCTGGAGAGAGTTGAAGGAAGCAGAAAGGGTGGGGAGGAATACCTGGCTGACAGTAGGTCAAAGAAAGAGCTACAGTAGTGGTACATAACCCAGTGGGTAGGTTTATGATATTGGCTGAGACATTCCTTAGCAGGCTACGAGGGTCAGCCAACAGCTGTGACTGTAGAGCAAGTCCACACCTACAGCTTCGGCTGGGGTCCCAGACAACATTGGGACCCTGTGGCTGAAGATGGAATTGTAAGAGGAGATTTTTTCTGATGTTTCCTGATTTGCCAGAGTTTGATATTTCAGATGCACGAACATGGCAATATGGTAGCTAGATTTAGATTAGATATTAGGAAGAAATTCTTTACTATTAGGAGGGTGAGGCCCTGGCACAGGTTGCCCGGAGAAGCTGTGGCTGCCCCATCTCTGGCAGTGTTCAAGGCCAGGTTGAACAGGGCTTGAGTAACCTGGTCCAGTGGAAGGTGTCTCTGTCTATGGCAGGGAGGTTTGAACTAGATAAGCTATAAGGTACCTTCCAACCCAAAACATTCTGTAATTCTATAATCCTGTGTCCACAAGTTAGGCACCTGTTATTGAAAACAGTTTTTAATTTTAATTAAGTTTGGCTTTTAATTAAGTTTGGCTTCCTAGTGTTCTCAACTTTCATTGCAGGTACTTTTAAAATTTATATCCTTGTCACTTGCTACTGAAACATACTATTTCTGCAGACTAAATTGATAGGCCTCTTGCAGCTCCTATTAAATCTTTAAAATAAATTCATAAGGAAAGAAAAGATTATATCAAAAAGCAATGACAGGAGAGTTAAGGAGAAAGAAAAATTGGGAATTCAACCAGAAAAGTGGAAATAATCACCTATTCTCTCAAAAAATGCTGGTAAACCATTAAAAACCATAAATAAGCAAGGAGAGAAAGGAATATTTTGCATGAGACCAGAAAAGCAGCTGTGCCGGTGGGCTGTGTTGTACATGTGGTTTTGCACCTTGAATATAAGAATGTGCTGAACAAGTCCTGTTCTCTGCAAGCTGATGTGATTTGCACCCACTAGTTCTCAGGAAGGATACATCCTGGTATTGGCAGAGCAGCAAGATGAAGTAAGGTCACTGGTATGTCAGCCCCACCTGTTGGACTACCCATCAATAAGAGTTGCCAAAGCTTTACCAGAAGGGTGACTAATCCATGCTGGAAACATCAGAGAACTTTCCAGGCCTTGTTTTGTAGTTGCAAAGTGACAGTTGTTGGTATTGTATATTTTTGCTCATTGGGATCAAGCTTCTTGGAGTCCTTAATAAAAACATGCATATGTCATCACATCAGCTCAAAGTTGTGTCTGACTTTTTCCGAGAGATTTAGAGTAAATCAACCACCTACCTCTTTTGTGTCATCCTTCTGTAACAGTAGGGAGTGCTGTGTGAGGCCAGAGAACAGGGAGGTATGCAGGACAAGAATTTGTTCCGGTATTTAAAGGGTGGCTAGAGGGAGGACAGAGACTCCCTTTTTTACAAGGAGTCACAAGGAAAGACAAGGGGCACAAGTTACTCCTGGAGAGATTTTGACTGGACACAAGGAAATTTTTTTGCAATGAGAACAATCAGCCACTGGAATAATCTCCCCAGGGAAGCGGTGACTCCCCAGTGTTGGACAATTTTAAGATTTGGTTGAATAGGGTGCTGAGACATCTAGTGTAGGTCATTCTTTGCTTTGAAAGGTTGGACCAGGTGATTCTTGGGGTCTCTTCCAACATGGTGTTTTGTGACTTTATGATTCTATGACAAGCCAAAAATCATTATAGAGGTGTAGTCTTGTGAGGCTCCCAGCAGGAAACATACCATGAAGGTTACCACTACAAGCTGAAGACCAACCTTGAACAACAAGAAAAGGATATTGTGTCACAGTCAGCGTGTGAGGCTTGGGAAATCTGTCTTCCAACAGGTCCTTTTTGCTAGTAAACACAACAACTTGTTGGTGTGAGCTGCACAACAGGATTGTTGACGAATGATGGAGGACATCATCTTCTGCAGCTTACTGGCTTTACTCTGACTCCTCAGTATCACTCAGGCTGACATGTGTACAGCCATGCTTACTGAGGCTGTGGCCATACCACACTCAGAGCTCCTCTGCTTTGGTGCATGGACAGATCAGCCTTACCAGCTCAGCAGAGAAAAAAGAGCTTGGGGGTTTAGTGGTGATTTAAACCAACTTTTTTGGACACACAGGCAATATTATGACTTTGAATTCTCTTTTCTCCGGGACCATAAGGAAGATCCACATTGCTTAATTTTGCAGGACATTCATGGATCCTGAACTTTTTTGTCTTCTCTTCCTGTTCTGTTCAGCTTGTTCTCCTGAACACTGACATTGTGAAGTCTAAGGTTTATGAGATAGCAAGGCTTAAAAGAGAACATACGAGCTCAACTTGCAAGTGCAAGACCTTTGATAAACTATTCAGAGATTAGCTGATGTCCAAAGGCTTAAATTCAGGAAGCGGATTTGAAGATCCAAAGGAATGAGGGCCTGTGAGGAACTGATATTCTCCTACCCCACTTTGTAGCTTTAGTGAAATAATACTTGTCTGCTGCCTAAGTCCTTGTTATTTGTTTCACCTATCACCTTCTTTGAACAGCTTTAAAGCAACTGCTTCATATAGGAGAAAGACCTCCATGCACTCTTGAAAGTGTATTCTCAAAATTACTATGAGCTGGATGATATGATGAAAGTGTAGGCAATGACTGAAACATCAGTTTAGGTCCCAGAGGGCCTTTTTCCCACTTTTGTTTCTGCTGGTAATTTAAGATGAAACTTCAGTGAATTTTTTTAGCCTCATTGTGCTTTTGTTCCCTGTTTGATAACCTTTCTGTATCTTAAGGTATTGAGGAAAAGATGGGAAATTATGTGACACTGAGACAGGGTGAGGAGAAGGCTCAGAGGCAAAAGAAAGTATTTGACAGCTACACTGGGAATAAGAAAACCTCCTCAGATGGATTAAACTGGCACAGGTCAGTGAAGTCCAAACAATCCAGTTTTTTGCAAGACACTCATTTAAATAACATTAATATTTTAATAACCAAATAAATGACAATATCATGAGCTGTCAGAGAAGACATGCTCTTCTCTTGATATTTCCTGAAGTTTTGTGCCCATAAGCTTCTCTGTGGTTGCCCTGTCATTGCAACATATGTAAAGAGAAACCTGTCAAACAGTCCATGAATAATCCAGGGAAAAGTCAAACTAGACAGAGATAAAAATCAGAGTACTTTCTTTGAAATGAAACCTAACTTTTATAACTCATTTTAGAGTTGCATTCCTGTAGTCATCTTTCATAATTCATATAAACTCCCCAAAAATCTTGGCATTGTAGTTCTTCTCTATCTTAGACATTCCAAAAACTGGCTTCCTGCAGCTCATTTTGGTGATCATGATTTATTTCCTCCTTGCTGGCTTTGGACATGTTTTCCCCACCATCAACCATTTTGCCACAACTGCGTACCAGGTAAGTGTCAGCTAAGCCCTAGGAAATGGGTTATGTACATCTTCCTCATCTGTTGCAGCATAAAGTAAGTAAATCCATTATTCTAAACACTCCGCTTTTGGACTGCATATACTAAAGTTTTAGAGAACATGACAGCAACTTGTTACTCATAAGATGATGTACAGCTTGCTAGATGGAATGTTATCATTCATATATATCCATGTGAACATGCATCCCTACTTGTATGAATGATGTGGGCAGAGAAACAATTGCTTTTTATTGTTATTTTTTTTTTTAGAAAAAGGAAGATTGTTATTTCAGTCTGGATATTTACTGAAGCTGGGACGGAAACACTGAGCTGACAAAAGTGTTAACATACTTTAGTAAATAGAGATTTGTCTAAGAGTCTGGAGATGTGAGTCCTAGTTATTGCTCCATCAGTTACAGTTTATATAGTTTCAGTGACTGTCTTAATCCCTTTACCGTTGATGACTTTCACCCATAAAATAAAGACAATGATATTCACTGTTGTGAAACACTGGAAGACCTTTGAACTAAAATAATTGGGTTATGGTCTCAGGGAGACCACATATGCAACTGTCACCTAATCCAGAAAGAGAGACATAGTTCTTACACATCCGTTAGCAAATAAAACAGGCATAGCCTGGACATAGGCACGGTCATGATTTTGTGAACTCATGAAGATCCCTTGCTCAAGAGCTAGCAGTAGCCAGGGACGATTCCCAGTGGGCAGTTTGGATGTGGCCATTCTCTTATTCGGAGGGAGGTGAGGGGAAGAGGTTCTGTGTGTGGGCATGAGTCATGATGTGTAACTTGGCCTTGTGGCCAGAAAGCAGGGCCTAACGTGTTTTATTTACTGCATAATTAAGTGGGAAAGGGAAGGAGAGGGGATCATGCATGGGAACTAAATACCATTGCCTTGCATCTAAATGTCAGTGTGATTGCATACTGCTTGGTTTCACTGACATTTCCTAAGACCATGAGCAGCACCTGGTGCTTCTATTCCTGCACTTCGTCCATCCTGCCTTTTGACTGCCTCAGAGAAGGTCCTGGAGCTCAGCAGCTGAGTCCAAGAACCTCCTGTCTCTGCAGCCATCCCAGTAACACCACTGGTCTCCTTTTTTACCAGAGTGACTTGCAGAGGAAGGGAGGACAGTCTGGTCCTGCATGTTGTTACCCCGTCTCCTGCTTGAACCTGTAAGATCCTCTTTTTCTTTTTACCCATTGTGCTGACACCTCTCCCATGCTGTAAGACCTGCTCCCCATACATCCCAAGAACTTATTCACCAAATACATTGCCCTTTGATTTGGATTCAAATATCTTCCTTTCCTTCCTCCCTGCTTGGATCTGTCATCCCCTCTCCTAGAAAGAGAAGGAATCCTGATAATGGGGAATATGCCGTGCATGTATACACTTGTAGCAAGACTTTCGGGAATGACTTCTTTACCCCTTCTCCTGGGCTCCATCACCTTGAATGTCTCCTCAGAGCACCTCCCATTTTCCCCTGCTCCTCTCCTCCCTTCTCTTTGGCTGGCAAGTCTCCATTCCTTCTTTCAGGCACTGGCAGCCACAGCAGCAGCAGCAGCTGGCAGAGCAGGAAAATATCTCCTGCCACCCAGGAAGCCCTCTTCCTCCCATCTTCCTCTCTTCTGCTGCAGCTCCTGGTGTGTTACTATGTTTTTAGCCTCCAGCAAGAATTAAGTCTGCATCCATCCAGTCAAATTGGATATGGAGTCAATTCCAAAGGGTTCTTCAGTTTCTATTTCTAAATCAGACAGTGTATTATTATTATTGTTATTCTTATTTCTGGGGTTGAAAAAAGCAAAAACAAAACCCAGAAGAAAATATGCCCTATTTGTGATGATTTGTGAACATTTTGGGTGTTGTGTGCAAATCCACTCACAGCCAGCAGACTAAGCCTGCTGTGGATGCAGCAGAAAGAAGAGGCAAACTCAATTAGAAGTCAAGTCATGATAAATTTTCTGTTGCCATTGGCTAGCAGTCTTGGATGGGAGAGCGAGCCAGCTCTGGTGCCAAGAGGAAATCTGACACAGATGACAGTCTGACTTCCAGTACCTAGGAAAAAAGGGCCAGCCAGCTTTGTGTGTGCATGGTTTTTTCTTCAAGAACATTTGTATGAGGGGAATCCAAGCCTCAATACCTTCTCACTTCTGTGCATAGGAATAAAACATAGTACTTTCTCCTGCTGCTGGCATGGCTTAAGGAGAAACACTTCAGATGCTTTGCTGTAACCAGGATTCCCTTGTCCACCTTCCCAACCTCCCTGGGTTTTTCTGTTTTGCATAAAGTGACCTGAGAGGAGCTTGCCTGGTGATGTTATTTTCCCCCTCTCTGAGCTCATGGCAGATTGACAGTGGCTTGAGTTGGACTGGGACAAGGTGTCTGACAAATGTTCCCAGCTGTGCTGCTCTCCCACACACACAGCCATAGGTATTCCCATAGCTGTCTAGTGCATCAGAGCATGAGTATTCTCCCTTCATCTAAAGGTATCTGCTTCCAAAGCTTTCAAAGCTGCGTCAAGCCTCAGACTCAAGGATCCAAGCCCCAGAATATGAAGCTGAATTTCAATCCTTTATGCTGCCGAAGTAGCACTACTTCTGGTGCAAAGGCAAGTTCATTGAATAAAGAGCATTCCTTGGCTGTAAAGGGGAAGGCATTTGACTTTCCAAGTATTTACAGAAATACTTTGGCTTCCATTCAGAATTGTGAACCCATCACGCCAGATGCAGTAGAAATGCGTAGATATAGCTCCTATATTGCTATACTTAATACATACATATACACGTACATGTGTAAAACCAACATATATATAAACACAGTGTCTATAGACTATTAGATAGAATTCCTACACCAATAGTCTTTCCTGGGAGCTTAACTCTGAAAAGGCTGAAACTTACAGGGAGGGTCGGATTTTTTTCCAGCTACACGGTTTCTGGACAGAAAATGCAGTCCTGAAAATTTCAAATGGCCTGAGGAAGATGGTAAATGTACCAATCAATGTCTATTCGGCATATAATATCATAAGGTTTCTAATTTGCTGACCTGGTGTGAGATGCTTTGTTTTCAATCAATTCAATATTATTCTCTTACTAATGCACTGTTTTATGAGAATTGTAGTTCAAAACCTCATTCATTCTTGTGGAATGAATTGCCTGGAAGACTTTGCCCACCATGTGCTTACTCTAAGGCATGCATTCTTTCGAAAAGTTTTATTTTCTGCATGATAAGAGGTGTAATTTAACCATAAAGACATCTTCCTACAAGAAGAAAAAGATTCAAACTGCTTGGGAGAATCTAGATCTAACACACTGTCAGTGAAATACAGTTTAATGATGAAAAAGCTCCAAAAAAAGTTTCATTTCAACAAGTCAGACTAGAACATTTCAATTTCAGGAAACTTAAAATGTTTGTCTTCAACAGAATTATTGAGACAAAACAGTATATTTTTCATTGATATTTCTCACAGTTTCTGTTCCACAAAACCATGACAAAAGCTCCATTTCTTGTGCTAACAGTTGCTCAAAGCAAATACTAAATGAAAATTTCCAAGTCTATATTTGATAATTCACTAAATGAGAATACTACATTCATACAGAATAGTTAATGTACTTGAATGGCTTCATCACTGAGGTTCACACCATTACCACTGAACAATGGAATTACTACTTTTATTGCCTGTTTCAACAGAAAGGATGCTGTCTCCATATGAAAAGATGTTGTCCATCAAACACCCTATGAAATGATTGTAAACCATGCTGTTAAACCCAGGAATTTTATTGGATATTTTTCCCCTTGCAAATGAAATAATTGTAGTCCAATCATAGTTATTATAATTATGTTGAAGATGATGTTTTAAACATAAGAGATGTTGAAAGGGAAGCACACTAAAACTAAAAATGAAACCTAATCCTTTTTTGCTTCCTTATACTTTCAGTGTTCATTGGTTACCTACATCACGCTGGAGTCCCTACTGCTGTGAAGAGTTTTATGCACAGGAAAATCTCTAATAAGCAAACCAGCCTGAAGCTTAGGCTGTGTGGAATAATGGACTTGCCCTTTTTAAAGATGTTGTTCCATTTTGAAGTCTGCTACGATTCCATTCCTAAGGAAAAAAAAAAATGGTAGCAAAGAATTGAATCCTAAATCCATCCTGAGGTGCCATGGGTTTCCAGCAGCTCTGTGCAGACATCAAGCCACTTTTCCACCGGACTTGCTTTACAAATGACAGAGACCCATTTCACAAATAATGGTCAAAGACCAGCATCCAAAATGTAGTTGGATCTTCTTCCCAAACTCCCTTCATTTACAGTGGGGTAGGTGTCTAAAAGGTGTTTACAAGTGTTTATGGGGCAGCAAATGTGAGTAGAAGTTTAAAGCAGATTTAATTCATAGATACACTTCCTACACTATCAGCCACAACATGCCTCCTGTTGTCATACAACAAACCTTAGACCTCTCATAAAATCTTTTTTTCTTCTTTTTTGGCTTTTTTTTTTTTTTTAAATAGTAGGTTTATCATAAAGTCCCATTTGATGCAGGAAGAGACCTAGAGAGCTGTGGGTCTTGGTGATGACTCTCTACAAGGTGTAGAAACTCTGGAACATGAAAGGTAACCCAAAGATCCAGACTACATCTCAGAGAGAGGTTAAAGGATGGCAAAAGAATGAAAGCAAATAAACAAACAAATTAAAACAACAAAAATTGATTCTTACTGACAATCTGATCTGGGGATAAAATGCCTTCTTTACTTCAGATTTCTTATTGACATAATGAGGAATTTGTAAGCAAGGAGCATTCATCAGACACTTGCAAGATGTTAATACCAGTAAGTGCACCCTGTGTTTATCTGTAGCAGTTCTTGTATGCTTCAGGTGAAGAAAAAGAAGCAGGCCCTTTTCCTTTCTAAACAAGTTACCTACGAAGGAGATGTAAGTCCTTTTGTATCTCAAGAGAACCAGTAGAAGCTCAGGGGATTGATTTTAATATGTTCATCTGTGTGATTAACAGACAGCAATGATACCACTCTTCAAAGTCTCCGCCCAATCAGATGCTCAGATACTCATATCACAAATATCAGATAACAAGTTAATTCAGTGCCTTCCATAGACTTTTCACATTCTGTTTAAAAACATGCAGACATACTGTCCCTGTAATCCTCAGAATTTCACACTGCTAATGGCTGTAAACCTAAATTCCAGTCCCAGCTTGTTCAGAGCCAAGTCTACTCCTTCCATCTACCCTGCCTGATGGCTTAACACTAGGGTTAATGGGTGCAATGCCATCATTTCATCTGGGAATCATGAGTTTTTTATAAACAAAACTCAATGATCCGACTGTGAAGCTGAGTTCTGAGTCCCTTCATCAATATTCATTTTTTTTTTTTAGACAAGCAGGTACCTGGGCAAATTGTCACGTCTCACACTGCCTGTTTGGGGGTGGCATGAACCTGATGGAGAACCACATGTTCCACTGAACAAGCAGTAAAGGGATCATTGCTTCTGGCACAACTGGAGGCCGTGATCACACATTTTTTGACAATTCCAGGTGCTCAGGTGACACCGACACTGATTAATTACACGTGGAAAGTGCCATGCACATGCCCTCCTCCAGCTTGTACAGTTATGGGTACATTTTTATTGAGCGGTCAACAAGGAAGAAAGTGAGAAAGTTTGCCCTTCTTTGCTTGTTAGGATCAGACTGGTGTGTACCCCATAGCACTTAGTCTCAGGAGACAAGTCAGTGTTGTGAGTGCACTGTAAAGACCAAGATACCCTTCTACAAAGGAATGGATGACCTTCATGCTAATGTGCTTGGGATGGAGCAGTGATTTCTAAACAGAGCTGAATCAAGATTCTTTACAGGTAGATGCCATATCTGGGATGTATCTGCGAAGTAGGACGTACCTGGGAAGCAGGGTAGGGAAAATAAGAGGAAAGAGAAGACTTTTTTTGATCCTACTGCTCATTTTAGGTTTGAATTACCAAATAGAAGGGGAGAGGGCATCACAATTTTATTGTGTAGGAATCTTTCAAATATGGATATTTTGTTTCAGATCAGCTGTCATGTGCAGAGATGTCTTGTCTTACATTCGTAATGTGTTTTTTTTTCTCTCCATTCCCTAAATTTGAGGGATAGAATTCAGTTTACTTAGTCAACTGAAGAGCTATGCTGCTCTCTGCTTTCTCTTATGGGAGCTTAGACACCAAGCTCATGTGATGAGCTTCATGACATACATTTAGTATGTATCTCTACCAGTATTAATCTCTAGACAAAATAACATACATTTAGTTTAGAGATTAATCCTGAGTGAGTTTTTCTCCTTTTTCCACCTGTTTCCAAGATGAAGCATTACAAGTCTCATCAAGCTCATTTATATGAATAATAGAATCAGAGAATGGTTTGGATTGGAAGGTACCTTCAAGACTATCTAGTTCCAATCCCCCTGCCCTGGGCAGAGACACCTTCCACTAGACCAGGTTGCTCAAAGCCCCATCCAACCTGGTCTTGAACATTTTCAGGGATGAGGCATCCATGAGGTTACCATGTAAGTATGTGTGACAGCAGCTCTGGATAAGAAGAGCTGTTGCTCAGTCTAGAGCCTGTGCTGACAGGAGCAGCAGCATTCATCACTTTTCTAAATTAGTCATGCTCCATTTTAACAGTACTCAGATTTTCTGCCCATACAGCCCAGGATCCAGGATGTCACCTGGGCACAGGATTCATTTCCATGTAAGCAGCTGATGCAGCAACCAGGCTTGTGGCTTCAGCACTTGGGCTTTTCTCATTGGTGTATGGTGCATGGCCACTTACATGCAGAATGGACTTTGCCAAGCAGAAAAACAAGCCACCATCATTATACAAGCAAAAATGAAAAACAAAACCTAAGCTTGACAAATTAATTCATGTGAATCAAAGTGCCAGAACCATTGCAGCCTATTTTAAGACAATACTTGCTTGAAAAAATCCTAAAGTAAAGCAAAAGCATGAATATAAAAATACCCCAGAAGTCAAACAATCCCAGGCTTCTATAAGCTTGAGATATACTTGAGTGCCAGGGTGGGAAACTTGGTAGGTGCTGTTGAACTAAGGTAACTACTACTTACATGATCCTAAGGGAGTCCTCTCAAATCCTTGCTGGGACCCAAATGAAAGTCAGAATGAAAGTCACAGCCAAACAGAAATTCAATCTGTCTTGAGACCTCCCCAGGGAAAGGGGCCACCTTGTTCCTGGCAGCACTAGTCATTCTGTGCCTGCATGGTGAACCGTGACCATTTTATTTTTCTTTTCTGGGATACATTTTCAGATGGATATGCTTTGTCCTTTGGATCATGATCTAATAATGTTGTAAAGCTAGCTGAAAACTGATGCTTAAAGTGAGAGGTTGCAGAAGGTGAGGAATACTTTGGGGCTACTCCTTTAAGAAGTTGAGATTTCCATGAGATTATGATCATCACTTTGTAGAGATGTTCATCAAGACAGCACCACAAATCAAACACTTCCTGGCAAAGTAATGCTTTTTTTCCCTACTAGGTGCAACATTTAGATGGCCAGTCGATTTAAGTGAGCCACAGTGGCTACTGGATGGTCCTCCAAGCCCCACTTCTCCAGGAGCTTTGATTTTACCTGCAGATGTCAAGAAAAGAGTGTAACAACACTGGCCTGTTCTCAGAAAACAAAAGTCATTGTTTTCTGGCTTCACAGTCCTGCAGCCAGAATCTGGTTTATTTCAAAGGTGAATTCTTTTACATCTAAACAACCTTGCAATGTATATGAATATATGACTGTTAATTGATGACAGCTTTGCTAACATCTAATGTACAGTTGTTAGGTATCCTGGTTGGGAATAGGCAAGGATATTCTCACTATTTTGGGGAGCACTGCAGCTTACAAATAACCTTTGTAACCAAATACTCTGTGTGTGTTATGTGAGTCTACAAGGTTGGGTCAACTGAACTACAATCCTCTTACCATCTAGCCGCTAATGAATCCTTTATATGAGATATTGAGATACACAGATCTTTCACTTATTCCCAGCATACAGGTTCCCTTTAATGATGTTGCTAGTCTCTAAATTCTTCCCAGTTGCTCAGTGGTGTTCTGATCTACAAAGGTCAGCTGCAGATGGATCACAGTACTCCTGGCTTGTAGCGTGAGGATATCATGATGCATATAGCCCAGAACTGCCTTCATAAATTTTTCAGTAAGATTTGTCCAAGAGAATAATGATGATGATAATAATGATAATGATGATGATAATAATAATAGTAGCAATAGTAAATCTAAATTAGGTCTGATTGTTAGGCTTTGGCAAGGATTAAGTATGCTCAACAAAGAAGAACAATGCTTATTAGGATTATGCGAAGCAGGCAGATAATTTAATACACATGTTCTGGGTTTCTGCCCTCTGGTCAGTGGTTTCTGGGACAGAGATGCAGCAAGGAACACATTCTCAGAACTGACAGGGCAATGGTCTCCCAGTACTGGCTATTCAATTTATTAAATGAATTGGATGGCGTAAGTAACATCCTTAGGGAAGAGAAAAACAAAGATGTCGCCAGGTTGAGATCAATAGCAGCTGACAAAGTGGCAATGATTCTTCTAAAAACGATGCTGGCATGGAGGCTTTTCAGGTATGGGTTTATGGTAGAGGTTTGAAAGAGTTTTAAACAGCTGACTAGTTTAAAAGGGCAACAGGAGTCTGAATTACAGTGTAAGTGAAGCCAGGTTATGTACTGGCTAGTCTAGAATAAAAGCTGATGAAGCCTAAGTAGACACAAATCTTTGGACACTTTCTGGAAAGCTCCTTTGTGCAGTAATAATATTAGCACTTGTTATTAATACCTGACTTTTCATCAATGGAATTAAAAACACTTGACAAGGGAGTTCAGTTTCATTATCCTGATAAGGAAAGGATAATAACTGGGGATTTTGAAATACAGGGTTAAGAAATTACTGTTCATAAGGCCAGAGGGAAAGGGGGGAAAGAGGACCATGTATTCTGTGTCCCCTTCAAACACGTTCAGCATTTGCTGTTTGTGTAAAGGCAGAGATCAAATTCTGGGTGGCTCCAGAATATATCTGAGGACAAGCTTTACTCAGTTACCAGTTATAGAACCAAGACATGAAACTCCCTCACTCCACCCTTCAATCTGGCCCTCTCTTGACCCAGGAGACCAGAATGAGACGCAGTTCTCAACGCAGTGTGTGAGTATTCAGAACAGTCACACATCTGTACAAGGTTGGCTCTCCCTCAGCCGATTTCACAAGACAGACAAGCGAGAACTGTTCTGACTCTTTAAATAACAATTGAAAACTTGTGTCCTTATGCAAAGTTTCTCCCAGATTCTTTTTTGTGGAGGATGAAGCACATTAAGCTAAGACGCAGCCCACAGCACAGCTCAAAATCCCTGCTCATCCATTCTGCCTGTCTGTTGACTCCCTGACACTGGATGGGAGAAGCAAGCTGGCTTTCAAAGCTGCAAGCTGGTTTGCACTCAAGGATTTATGTTCCATGCAATAAGTGTGCAAGTGAGAGTCACCACCTGGATTTGGGAATTTGCTGCTCAGTTATCTTAAAGTTGCTCCAAGTCCAGCAACTACACTAGGTCCTCAGGAACAGACACCTCTTCCTAGTTTCTGGCTATTGATGGGCTGTAGGTAGTAAGCAAGCTTTTAGCTACACCAGTAAAGGAAAATAGAAAGGACTAAGAAAACATTCAGGATATAAATGGCAGAACTGATTTGAGATGGCTGAGGAAGGGGATGCTGGAGTGTGTGTAAACTATGGCAACTAAAACCTAGAGTCATATTAAAGCTTTTTAACTTGGTAGAAGAGGAACCTGTACCTGAAAACTTCAGGATATTTAAAGGAACTTTGCATTTGACCTTCAAAATTCTTTTCACACTCCTCACCATGATAGACAAGTTGTTTTCTTGTGACATCTGCTGACTTGACTCTGGTACGTAGGTTAATGCAAGCAAAGGTTGCCATTCAAAGTGTCTAGGTAGAGATAGTGCCTGCAAGTAATAGGCAATGAATACACTACAGCTGACAAGATCCCTTTGTAACAGAAATCGCCATGTAATTGTCTGAACTGCAGCTGGTTTTATCTCCCAGGGTTTTTCATGTTTTCTAGACAGTGCAGCTTGCAAGGAATGTGCATCCTGACATGACATCAGCCCTCTGGCCTCCAGCAGTCAAATGGAAAAGATCAGGTTGTACCTGATGTCCATACACATACCAAGCATTTTGCAATTTTACATGGATACGGAAAGGCTAAATGCAAATATATCTGTGCACAAAGATGAATCACTTGGAGAAAGCAATTATATAGATAATCACTTTCTAAAAACAATATGGCTGATGGCCCAAGTGAGAAGCTCCAAGGAGACCTTCTTCACAGCCTTCCAGTACCTAAAGGGGCCTGCAAGAAAGCTGGAGAAGGGCAGGTAGGGATAGGACAAGGGGGAATGGGTTTAAACTGACAGAGGGCAGATTTAGATTAGATATTAAGAAGTTCTTCCCTGTGAGGGTGGTGAGGCTCTGGCACAGGTTGCCCAGAGAAGTTGTGGCTGCCCCATCCCTGGCAGTGTTCAAGGCCAGGCTGGACAGAGCTTGGAGCAACCTGACCTAGTGGAAGGTGTCCCTGCCCGTGACAGAGGGTTTCAAGGTCCCTTTCAACCCAAACCATTCTAGGATTCTGTGAAATAAATCTCAAAGTTTTCTACAAAGACCATCTGAAACAAAGAGATTAGGAACTGTTATGTAAGTTACTTCTGTTCCCCTCACTCATTTATTCACTGGGAAAAAGGCTGTATTTCTTAGGAGAACAGAAAAAAGATGACTTTGTTTACTTCAGCAGAGGAAGGCTGAGGTGGAATATAACTGCTCCCTGTATATTTATCAAGTAAAAAAACCTAAACAGTAGACTAGGAGGAGAGTTTTGCAAACTGAGAGATACTGTTGCCACAGAGAGAAGTACGTATAACCTGGCATTTCATATCTACAGGCTGGAATTAGAAGAAGACTAAAATAAATTAAGTTCTAGTACAGGTCATACTATAGAAATATTTTTGTAATAGAATCATAGACTCATAGAATGGTTGGAAATGGGTTGGAAAGGACCTTGAGATCATCTAGTTCCAACCCCCCTGTCATGAGCAGGGACAACCTCCTACTAGATCAGGTTGCTCAGTAATAACCAGACATTTATCTGAAGTAGAGCTAGATATGATTATACACAGAGTAAATGACATTACCAGCTCTGATCTAGGCTTCTAGGTTGGTGAGATGGAACCTGCACTTAGTCACAAGATATGGGCCATTGTAGTCCCCAAGAAAACCCAATGCAGCCTAACCACTAGCCTAGTCTTTAGCCAATGAATTTCTCGCTTGGTTTTTCTTATTTGCCTTCTTAATTTCTCCTTCCCAATCCCAGGCGATAGAAGAGGACAAAGTTGACCTGCTAAATCTTCAGTTAGACATTTTCATTTTTGTGATGCAGAGATTTGGGTTGAAACCATCCATGATCTCCTGAAAATAAAATTGCAAAGATTATCATATTTCAGAACCCTGACTTGTACCCTACACAAAGGATCAAAATTCTATACATTCAGCTAGTAAATTTACTCCAGATGAAATCAGGAAGGAAAAATCCCACATGTACTATTGTTGAATTCTGCTGTGAGTCATTAAATGTAGAATTTAAGTCAATACTAAGCATCTTGTTGAGATCCTCTTGTATGATTATAATCCTGTATTTCTTCCTCCATGATTTCCTACAAAAGTTCATCCAGGAGAAAAACCTGGAAGCTTGTAAGAGAATTTTGACTTTTCTTGGCTAATCTTATAGACTAAGTAAGCCAAAATTTCAGATTAATGCCTAATGAGTGGAAATTTTGGAGGAGGGTAAAGGAAAAAGTCTGTTCTACCCTGTCCTAGGTTCAGCTGTTACAGTTTCTCCTTCTTAGTAGCTAGTACAGTGCTGTATTTTTTACTTTAGTCTCAGAACAAGCTTGATAACACACTGATGTTTTAGTTGTTGCTAAATAATGTTTGCTCTGATTAAGGACTTTTCAGTCTCTCATGCTCTGCCAGAGAGGAGGGACACAAGAAGCCAGGAGGAAGCAGAGACAGGACACCTGACCCAAACTAGCGAAAGGGGTATTCCATACCACAGCACGTCATGCCCAGTATATGAACTGGGGGGATTCACCCAGAAAGGATGATTGCTGCTTGGATCAGGCTGGGTATCAGTCAGCGGGTGAGCCAATTGCATTGCACATCACTTGTGTTTGTTGGGTTTTTTTCCTTTCCCCTTTCATTTTTATATTCTCTACCCTTATTATTTCCATTATTATTATTATTATTATTAT
>NW_009926705.1:0-7473 GCF_000696875.1 Nestor notabilis
TCCTGCCCCTCTACTCTGCTCTTCTGACACCTCTCTTGGAGTATTGTGCACAGTTCTGGTGTCCTCAACATAAAAAGGACATGGAGCTGTTGGAGCAAGTCCAGAGGAGGGCCACGAGGATGATAAGAGGACTGGAGCACCTCCCTTATGAAGACAGGCTGAGAAAGTTGGGGCTGATCAGCCTGGGGAAGAGAAGCCTGCACGGAGACCTCATAGCAGCCTTCCAATATCTGAAGGGGGCCTACAAGGATGCTGGGGAGGGACTCTTCATTAGGGACTCTAGTGGTAGGACAAGGGGGAATGGGTTTAAACTTAAACAGGGGAACTTTAGGTTAGATATAAGAAAGAAGTTCTTCACAGTGAGGGTGGTGAGGCACTGGAATGAGTTGCCCAAGGAAGTTGTGAATGCTCCAACCCTGGAGGAGTTCAAGGCCAGGTCAGATGGAGCCTTGGGAGACATAGTTTAGTGTGTGGTGTCCCTGCTCATGGCAGGGGGGTTGGAACTAGATGATCTTAAGGTCCTTTCCAACCTTAACTATTCTATGGTTCTATTTTTCCATCTGGTGTCATCACTTTAATATTACGTGAAAATATCTCAGTCCTTGGGGCTTTTTCTGGTCTGCCTTCTTTGTAGAATGGACTGACAGCTCTAGGATTAATCCAAAGCTTGAACTGGGTTTTGATTACTTTGTCACTTAGTTCATATTAGTTCAACTTTGATAAAACAAATATTTCTAGGCGTTATGCCAAAAACTTTAATCTGGAAACCATTAAGGAAGCAACACAGATGCAGATGAAGTTGGCTTAATATGATGGCAAATGCTGGGAAGTGACCACAGTGTTTTCCTTGAGAAAGAGAATGTAATCCTTTGTCTCCAAATAACTTTCCTGATGTTGTACAGTCACAGCTGTTTATTTAAAGGGTGGATGGGAAAAGTAATTGTCTGGTTTCTGTTGCATTGAGTAATGCTCATCTGGGGAATTTATTTTCTCAGAGTCTGATGGTCCTTTACTGGATGGTGATGGGAGTCTCTTCAGATGGATTAGACAAGACTCTACAAACTACTCTCTTCTGTTTATGCATGATCAGCTTCTCTTGGTTACATTAAGCTCTACATTTCCTGGCTGTCTTGCAGATATGCAGTAGAATGCTACATAACCAGGAGCAGTTTTGGCTGCCTTGGGGAGTTTTTGCGTATGTTGGATTCTTGACCTGGGTTGCTGTTCATACATTTGAGCATACAAGCAACTCCTATCAGTTGGCCTATGCACAGCAGGAGCTGCCTGTGGAAACTTGGGGGACTGTCCACAATTCCTAGCTGGAGAGGTCCTGTTTACCAGTTGCCTTGTTGTAAAGGCAGGTGGGAGTTTAGTCAGTGACTGTGCTGTACAGGGACAGAAGGGACTGATTTGAGAGATTTCAGCTGAACTGTTCCTGGACCATGATGGAGCCGGTGAGTAAGTGTGCTGGGTATGTACACAGACATAGTCCTGATACCTAGGACTCTTAAACTATATGAAGACAGACTGAGAAAGTTGGGGCTGCTCAGCCTGGAAAAGAGAAGACTGCATGGAGACCTCATAGCAGCCTTCCAATATCTGAAGGGGGCCTACAAGGATGCTGGGGAGGGACTCTTCATTAGGGACTCCAGTGGTAGGACAAGGGGTAATGGGTTTAAACTTAAACAGGGGAAGTTCAGGTTAGATATAAGGAAGAAGTTCTTCACAATGAGGGTGGTGAGGCACTGGAATGGGTTGCCCAAGGAAACTGTAAATGCTGCATCCCTGGCAGCGTTCAAGGCCAGGTCAGATGAAGTCTTGGGTGGCATGGTTTAGTGTGTGGTGTCCCTGCCCATGGCAGGGGGGTTGGAACTAGATGATCTTAAGGTCCTTTCCAACCCAAATCATTCTATGATTCTATGATGTGCTTGAATTTAGTTCTTTTAACTCTGTAGATATTTTCACAATATTGAGTGTATCATTTTAGACCATACTTTGATAGTAAAATCAAGATAAAGGAATTGATACATGCTTAAAAAAGCTTCTCGAAAAAATGTTACTGTATTTTGCCTTTTTTATGGAAGCACAGTATGTCTTAAGTGTAGTTTCTATACTAGCCTTTATTGCTAACTTTACATGCTGTTAGTGGCAATGGCTGTAAGTAGTGTCCTATAGCTTCTGAAATTGAAAGTCTTTATTCTATTGACAGCAATGATGTGAAAATGTTAGTACTTCGTCAAGACAGTATAGCAGTAGAGTTGACCTATGGGAAACTGCAGCAGGTCTCTGAGCTTTCAGTTGATGAAGGCTGAGAGTATTGCCACAAACGTGTCCTTCTCCCTTGGACATCTGCTTTGCGGCTCTCAGAGATGAGACCACAGACGAGATGGATCTTTGTTATTACAGTAGGTGAATGCCAGACTTGGTAGGACATGCAGCACTTTTATTTGCAAATTTAAAGAGAACATAAGACTTAAAACTAAACCAGCTCAGGGCTTGGAAGCGTACTGAACTCTCTAGGTTATCTTTCTGAGAAATGTTATTGTAATAATTGAACATATCTACAAACATACCTCTGTGTTTGTGTTTGTGCATACTAAGAGAGAAATCCTGTCCTCTGAACTTAAACTCAGCTATACCAGAATTTGAAGTATTTGGTACAGGATAGTGAGCCAGCCTGTCCAATACAACTTTTTGCCTCATGATGAGAAATAAGAATTCTCTGAAGACCAGTCCAGTGAATAGTATCTTTCTTTTGTTAAAAGCATTAAGGAATCATTAGGCTATTGTATCTGCCTTTGAATTTGTTCTTGTGCTGAACAGGGTGGGAGACAAGTGACTTCCAGAAGTCCCTTCCAACCTTAACTATTCTCTAATTCTGCTGTATGTCCTCGCTCCATTTCAGCACATGTCTATAGTGCTGTGGATGGACATTTCAGAAGTATTGGAAGGAAGAATGCTTTCATTTTTTTTTTTATTTTTTTTTTTCCCTTGTGATCAGGGCACAGAAGAAGTGGGAGACCTTGGTTCTTGTTTTTTGGCTGGGCTGACCTTACCTTCATGGTGACTTTGTCTCTTCTGTTCTCTGTGTACCAGCTGCCAAGACCCAGTATATGCTACATGAAAGTTTCCATCTGCCCTGAGCCCCTGTGGAACAGGGAATTGCTGGGAGAGTTTGTATGCTCTCTGAGCCAGCATTCTGTACAAATCATCATCAGCCCTGCTCAAACAGCTCTTCTCACATGGGTCTTGACTTTGGATCTGCCATTCTTAGGTGTGTTCTCTAACCACCCGCCTGAGGAGAAAGTGGGCAGGAATATCACTGTTCTGCTTCTCAGTAGTTGTGATCCCCATCAAGTCTGACTTTCCTAGTTCTTCTAGAGAACTCTGTAGACTTCAGGTGTTTCAGTCAATCTACTTAGAGAGCTGTAGAGTGTTACACAAAAGATAGGTGTTTATCTACCAGAGTATGTGCTTCTGTGCACAGGGGGATTAATAAAGTTGACTCTCTAGGATTCTAAGGCTGAACCGGGACTTGTATAGTGTATTTGGGTATCTCCCTATACTCTGAGACTTTTTGATGCTATGAACTGAATTGCTGCTCAGAATTTAAGTGGGATAAGGCGAGTTAGCATAAGGTATAATATTAACTTCTCACCCTAAAGTTGTAATCTGCTTTATTAATGGTAAAATTTGATGTTACCATCCCATATCCCATGATGTGAATAATTTGCCAAACTGGAATATCAGGCTCTAGTTTAATTTCCTAAACAAGTGATGATAGGTCTATAATTTAATTTATATTTTTATTAAAAGACTAAACCACTGTATGTGCTGTTTATGTATACAACGAATGCTACAAAAGAACTACTCGTAAAATAAAGAAAAAGCCCAAAAGCAGTCCTACAACATGAGTGCAGCTCCTGGTTTGGGTATTGCATTTGTGAATAGAAGACATTGATTTGATGTCAGAAGTATTTTTAACAGGATTACAAAATGCAAATAGCATTATGTAAGACAGATTACCTGTGGCTTTAATACAGGATTGGTTTTAAGCCAGAGGCTACATCTTGCTGGGTTGCGTCTGTTTGTTTATAACTGAGCACATTAGGATTAGGCGCAGCCATTTTCCAAATCCTTGATATTTTCAGGGTCGATGACTTAATTTTTTAAATTTAAAATTATGAACTTAAAATCTGAGTTGTAATTGTTGTTTTTTTAATAGCTTTCAAGGTGGATAGCTTCTTTGTTTAGGATCACTACAATCTGATTTGTGTTGGTAAAAATCAGAAGTTGCTGTTGTCCATCATACCCCCTGTAACTTTTTTCCGAAGGCAGGCAGCCACCTGGTTCCAAAAACAACGCAAAAGACCAAATGCATTTCCCATGCAACAGAACGTATGTGGATGTTATGTCACTGCCAAGCAAATCAGTGGAATGTTAGTTTGTACTGAACCAGAAGGGAAAACTTACAGACAGTTGAACTCCAAATAATGTCTAAAAGGACTCATGTACAGGACCATAAGTTCTTGACCTTTTAGTGAATGAAATTTCAGGAAGCTTACACAGCTGGCACAGAACAGCTTCATGTGACTCTGCATTGTTGTCATTGCTTTATGCTCTGAATGCCTGAAATGTGCCACTCCCCATTAGACATGAGAAAAAAAGTCTTACAAAGGTAGTGTTTCCTTTTGGAAAGTTAAAATGCTTCATGTACTCAGCAACCAAGGTTCCCTATTAAGAGACTTAACTGGAAGTACACTTTTTTGTCTCCCCAAACTAGTTTCAGTTTTTGTATTTCACTGTGGCTTATGCCCAGTTCATTCAAATATGTAGACATCATCTAGTTTGAGCACCAGGTTTCTTCCAAACTTTTATTAGCCTGGTGTTTTTTTTTTTTTTTTCCCAGGGAAACATCTGGCAGCATTTCCTGCATTACGAGGTGCATTTAATATATACAGGCCAAGGAAGAAAAAGCAGAAATTCATGCAGGGATGGGGGAAGATTTAAGCACTTGTGAAATGTTAGTATAGCACATAAATGTGCAAGGAAAAAACCTCCCGAAGTATAGTTTGCATGTTGATAGTTTCTTCCTCTGTTTTCGAGAATCTCCTATTACAACTGGATAGTTCTCCCATTGGCTTAGTTTTAATTTCTGCAGAGCTTTGTTCTATGAGTACCAAAATTCAGTTCCCAAATGCTACAGGCCATAAGGAGTTAGAATGTTATGGAGATAATCAGACCCTATCCTTTTAGAAGATAAATTCCTGTAGTACACTCAATCTGCCACTTCTAGGTAGTATTCAGATGGATGCTGATGTGCTCCACAGGGGGATGATATTATTTCTGAGAAACCTGAGAAGTGGAATGCTGACTTTCAGGATTAATTGATGGTGATGTCTTCTGGTAAAAAATGGCTGGAAGGCACCTTAGGAAAAGCTCTTTTTAAGTGATTAAATACAATTTATGTTCAAAGAGATAAAAATACAATGGGGTATGACGTTTCATATTCCTTAAATACCAAGGAAGCAGCTGAGAAAGCCCATAGCTTCCTGCTAAGCTCAGCTCTCCCTGTACCCCTCAGTTTCAAGTAGGCAGGAGTTAGTCCTGGAGATGATGTGCGCTTGGCTGTTAAATGATGGTCTAATCACATATCTGTGATATGCATGGCTTTCAGTGGGCGTGATGCTTTCTTGCTGTGCTTTGGTCTGCATTCTGAAGTGCTGAAACAGAAGAGTGGCAGTGTTTGGAAGGGAAGAATGAAATCTCTATAAAGTCGTTCGGCAGCTTGCTTCAGGCAGTAGTAATGTGGTGATTTCTTTTAGGTAAAAATTAAGTGTGGGTATGTCCATTGAAACAGGATTATTTAGTGGTGGTTCAACTGTATTTCAGTAACTAAGTCCTCTCAAACAAAAAAAATATTTTTTTTTCTTCTTTTTTTTCCTCTCCTATGCTTTCATGCTAACCCCAGACCTTTTCCATGCACTCTTTTCTATCACAGAATCACTGAATACCAGGTTGGGAGGGACCTCAAGGATCATCTGGTCTAACCTTTCTCAGAAAAACATGATCTAGACTATATGTCTGAGCACCCTGTCCAGCTGAATCTTTAAAGTGTCCTATATTGGGGAACCTACCACTTCTCTGGGGAGATTACTCCAATGGCTGATGGTTCTCACTGTGAAAAATTGTGTAAAACAGCAGTCTCCTCAGGAGTAACTTGTGCCTATTACCTTTGTCTTTTTGATGTGACCCCTTGTAAAAAGGGAGTCTCCATCTTCTTTATAGCCACCCTTTAAATACAGAAGCATGATGATAAGGTCTCCCCTGAGCCGCCTTTTCTCTAGGCTGAAGGTATTTGAACAAATAAAATTCTCCTATTAGGGGAGGTTTGACTTCCTTGAGTGAGAAATCATTTCCTTTTCTTTGGACTGACACAGGGAGGAAGTAAGCATACAGGTGTATAATAAATACAATTGTAGAGTGACACCTGTTAGGTTCAACCATGTCTTTAATGCCATAAACTCATTTAAACAAGGGAGAGAAATGGTGCCTCTGAAGCTTGAGGCATGTGACGGCTCTTCTCATTGGTAAAATGAGGCAGAAATTGGCACTGAATTGTTTAGTAGTGAATTAGCAGAGCTGAGGTAAATACAGCAAATGTCTAGTAAGTTCTTCACTATCTCCATCTCACACCAGTATGTAAATTGACGCTGTTTTTTCCCTTGAGAGCAGAAGGGTACCTGTCCGCTTGGGGGAAGGGTCGAACCTCTGGTCTGGCAGCTCTAGAAAGGCTGAGTTTTGTCAGACTGGCTGCAGTCTTTCATCAAGGAGGCTGACATGGCTCTCTGACCAAAAGGTCAGGGTTTGTTTTATGCTGTGGATGTAAGCATGGTGATGATCTAACCTTCTGTTTTCCATAGCTCTATTAAATCAGTGTGGCCCAGCCTACATTACTGCTTATTCAGCCTGTTCTAAGAATTTGAACAGTTATCAATGGATTATTTCACCTAATTCCACTGTGAAATGAAAGAGAATGGGTGGTCAAAAACCTCCTGACAAGAGCTGTTTTGCTTTGAATAATGCAAATGATGCATCCTAACCCAGTGAGCAGGGAGATTTTCTCCTTTAGCCACAGGTCTTTGTTCCCTTTTCTGGCAGATTGCATATCCTTTCATCTCTGTGATTAGTAGAGCTGCTATGGTCAGACTGAAATGGTAAGCACACGTCTAGTGGATGTTGAACTCTTGCATTTAGGAAGTCTCTGCACAAGCATGTTTAGCTGTATTTCCAAGCTTCGTAATGGTCAGCAACGAGCTACTGTAAGTTAATTCACAGATCACTGCTTACGCCAGTTCCTTTGTCAGAGATCTGGGAAAAAACTAGTATCTCTGCATAATAGAAGGGCTAAATGCAAGAGAGGGAATATTCAGCAGAATTCTTTTATTTTTATTATTTATTTTTTAATTATTT
>NW_009926706.1:0-225 GCF_000696875.1 Nestor notabilis
ACCTCGGGGAGCTGATGGTGGAGAGGCGCCCGCCCCCCCCGTACACCCGCAGCCTCCTGGGCTGGGTCGTGCCCGTGGCCTCGGGCATCCTCGGGGGGTTCCTCGTCTCCGTCCTCATGGCCACGGTTGCCATGTCCTCCTGCTGCTGGCTGCTGGGCTTGGACGCTACTTTAAACAGGGATGGTGCCCGAACTGGAGCCTGTCCCGAAACAGAGACCCAATAAA
>NW_009926706.1:365-3226 GCF_000696875.1 Nestor notabilis
AGCCGAGCTCCCTTGGCCGCAGGGAGGGGACAAAACCCCTCTGCCAGGTCAATGTGCTGAGGCAGCACCTTGGCTTCATTATTCACAGCAGAGGTTAATTACAACCCAGTGACCTGATTGAGTGGTGCTGTAGAGGCGCTTTGTGCTCTGGGTGATAACCTTGGCTTTCCTGAAGCCAGGAGCTGGGTGTGCTGAGGAGCCACTCGAGCTGCTGATGGGCTGGAGGCTTTGCTCCCTTCTTGGCCTGTATGTCACTGCAGGTTTAGCTTTTCCTACCCATTTCTGAGCCAAAGAACATGTGCAGAGGAACTCAAACCCCAGAGCTCTGTGTTACGGGGAGGCTCGGATGGGGTTTGTGCTGCTGATGGGGCCAGGGAAAACTGCAGCCATCTGAACACGGGCACACAGTGCTGATACAGATATATATGTGTGATAGCCCTAACCCCACAGAAGCTGGAGGTCCCCAAGTGATCCTCTTGGTTTCTACTCTAGGACCTGTATGAGCTGAGGGCTTTGGGGTGCGCAAAGGGAACAGAACGACAGGGCAGGCAGGAGAAGTTGTTAAAACAAGATGGACATCCCTCTTTATTGCAAATTCCAAAGTAAAAAGATGTACAGTACAAAGGAACTCAAAGATCAGACATTGAACCCCCAGCCCGCTGCTTTACCACCTTCCTCCTCCCTCCCTTCAGCCTCCTTTCTCAATGTAAACCAGAACAGAACCGAGGAGTGGAAGGGAAAGACCAGCACGGGGCCAACGCCAGCGTCATGAAGAGGGTAAGCAAAGGGAGAGGAGCTCTGAGGGGAGATGCTGGGTCCGGAGCACTTTGATAGCAGCATCTTTGTCATCCCCCGCATCCCTTCGTGCTCCCAGCTCTGTGCTGCGTTACAGTCACTGACTGAGCCTCACAACACCCCTGTGAGGTAGGGAAGGAGACACCCGCTTCACAGACGGGGTGTCCGAGCATCCTCTTGCCGCCACAGGCACCCTCGTGCTCACACTCGCCTCCAGAACTACGACATGCAGCGACCTGGCCTGAACTGAGCAGCAAAACTCACATTGGTTGAATAAATTGGGCTCAAACTCGAGAAAGAAACATCATTTCAAGGTGGTCCCTCAGCCATTCAACTTGCAACAACCTCAGGTTAAATCAGAGCTGATGCCTGGAGTTATGCCCTGCTCAGCCCTTTCGGTCCGAAGTGGGAGAAGCTGGATGGGCTGATGCTGCGTTGGGGCGTGCAGGGCCCTCCTGAGCAGCAGGACCCCACACTTGCACCCTGAGCACAGGTAAGGTCCCCGCTGAGCAGCCTTTGTCACTCCATGGGGGATCCCACTGGATGCATGGAGAAAGCAAGAAGCCAACAGGGATGTGATGGTCTCACAGCGACCCGCTGGCAACAGGCTCACTGGTGGCTCTAGATCACAGAATCACAGATCCCTTGGGTTGGAAGGGACCTTAAAGCTCATCCAGTTCCAACCCCCTGCCACAGGCAGGGACACCTTCACTAGAGCAGGTTGCTCCAAGCCCCTCTGTCCAACCCGGCCTTCACCAAGCAAGAGGTAAAGGACTGCAGACCAATGTCCCCTCTTGCCAGAGCAGGTCCGAAGTGGGCAGCAGCAGCAGAACCATCCCTTGTGCACGGACACGTCCCCACCACATCACAATGCCCAAGGGCACTGACAGCATCAGTCCCCATGGACCCAGTACAGGCAGCTCAGAGCAAGGTACCCACAGAGCCCCAACACCAAGGAACACATCAAACTCCCTTCCAACAGCTTCCACTGCATCTTACTCTGCTCTCCTCTGCATGCTCCAGCTAAAACCACCCTAAAACGCCCTTGGAGAGATGGAAGGGGATGAGGATGGAAATAATGGGGACACCAAGACAACCTCCCCTCGTGGAGTGAAAAGGGTAACCTTTATTTTATTGTCTTTTGGCTTATAGTGATGTGATTGTTCATCATGTTGGGTAAGATCATGAGGAGCCACCATGCAACCTCTAATACACTGTATTGAGCTTTCACTGCTTTAACAGGGGTTTGTTTGCAGCAGCAAATTAGACTCCAACTCAAGTGTGGGCTCTATGGAACATCGTGGGTTGAGTTTCCTTTGGTTGGTTCAACACTGGCCTCTCTGCTTTAAAAGAAGAGAATAAAGCGCCTGGAATTGGGATTTGTCACCCTTCCTCTCTGCTCTCACAAGAACATGGTCCCAAATCAACCCAGTTTTGGACACGGGGGAGTCTAAAGAGCTCCTTGGAGGTTTGGCTCCATCTTTTGCATTGGCAACACCCCCTTTGCTTCATTCCCACAACCCTGACGCCAGGATCCAAATCCCACTTTGGAGCAACACAAATGGCCCTTGTGCTCTCGGAGCAAAGCTCAGTCCTTCCTCCCACAGAAGCCACAGAGATGTGGCCCCATTGCTCAGCACTTGATAGAAAACCCACCCTGGGGAGGCCACAGAGGGGTTAAAACCACCCAAAACCCCACCAAAACCTTGCTCTGAGCACAAGGACCAAGCCACAACTCGCTCCCATCCCATCCCAGTGATGCCAACTAATCCAGGTGGCCTCTTGCCTCTCTCCCAGTTTTAATGGTAAAGAAATCCAATCTATATCCAGAGTTTGAAGGGACTTTTTATTGGAAATTAATCGAGTAGCTGAATGCAATGGCCAGCACGAACGCTTCAACGCACCAAGCTTCACCTACGAGTCAATAGCCCAGCTGAAGAACAACGATGAACTTGAGCCAAAACTTGCATAGAAGTGCTCAACTTATTGCACATTGGAACCCAAAAATGGAGAGTTTTGCTGTTGCAAAGATCATTTGCAATAAAGCTTTGTTTAAAAGCTGGTTT
>NW_009926706.1:3257-48886 GCF_000696875.1 Nestor notabilis
AAAGTGGTTTGGGGGGGGGGGGGAATAGGGGGTTATTTCTCTCTTTTTGCCTTTGGGGACAGTCACTGGCTCTAAAATCAAAGGAGAACAGAAAGGTATTAAAAAAATAAGGATAACCATGGACAATGGCATAAGCCAGAAGCCATTCTATACTTCTTTTGTAGTTCTTTGTATTTACAAAAAGGCATGCTGATAAAATAAAAGGATATATTACACTATTTATAATAGTATCTTTAAAAAGTTCAACCACACTTCTCAGCTATTTGCCTCGTTTTGTGCTGTTTTACAATGTAGCCTGTACATGTGTATGGAGGTTGTTGGGTTCTCCTGTGTTATATTATACATCACATCCTAGGAGCGAGTGGGGCAAGAGCTGATGGGATAGAAAAGGTTCCTTACTGTGGTGCTGGGAGCAGCAGGACTGCTCCATTGCCATGGAGGATGCCGGGGGCACCGGTGGCTTCCTGCTGGACTTTGGGATTTCAAGTGACTCCTCAGATTCTCTGGGTTGTGAGATGATGCAAACCAAGGTTCATCCTGCCATCGAGTCCTGGGGGCTTGGGGCTTTGTTTCCTGCTATTCTGGGTACCCTTCCTTTGGTCCGTGCTCAACCTCAGCATCCCTGATGGAGGTGAGCAGCACCAACCCCTCATGCTGCTGCCCTGCCCTGTGGGAACACCCAATGCTGGCCCTGAAGAAACACACCTCAACCAGAGCAGTGGCTGAGGATTGATGAGGACACCACAAAACAGGAGCTGGGGGAGGTCTGAGTCTGGTCATGGAGGAAAAGCAATGCTTGGATTTGGCTCGTGATGTTCCTGTGGCACCAGTTACTGCTGCAGCGAGACATAGGCAAGAGGTAGCTCCGATTCCTGCCCATCCCATGGTGGGCGCTGCTCCATGAAAGCACTAAATGGGAAGGAGGTGAAGGCACCCAAGAGCTGGGTCTCAGCCCTGGGATGTGGCCCTTCCTGTGCCATTCCCTGCTTCCAAGGGAGAGGAAGGGCTCAGGGTTTCCAAAAGCCACCTCTCTGCAACCCACCCGGAGCAGGAATCCTGATGGCGATGGGACAACGAACGGCTGCGAGTCACATCCCTGTCCCCCAGCCCCACAAGTGGCATTGCTGTGGGGAAGCTCCCCATGTTTCTACCGGTAGAGATAACACAGGACTGACTTTAGCACTTATCTCTACCAGAACAAAGTGTCTACACTGCAGGATGGAGGCTGAGGAAGAGTATTACTGCTAAATACAGGATACAAATGAACTTACTGCCTGGGATTGAAGCCCTAGAGCTTGGGTTTAGTGACACAGTAGAAGAAGCCATTCTCAGGTTGTATCATCTCCCCTTGGATGAGGTCCAGAGCAGCATTTAGTTTGGTTATTCTATTTTAATGTGCAAAAAGATGGCAAAAAAACCCAAATAAAAAGACATGTATTAAACATACACACACAATTATTTCATCTCCTTGTTGTACTTTTGCTTTTTCTCCTACTGGTGGCTCTAGGAAAGGGCGCTAAGAACTGGGATGTACTGTGAAGGGCATGGTTCCTGTTAGATCCCAAACCCAGTGTTACCTTGTCAGTGGAGTGCCTCGACTTTATGGCTTAACACACTGCTGTGGACAGGTTATTGTGTCTCGTGGTTTCATGGTTCCTCATGCATGGTCCCTGGTCACGGCATGCCATCATGCATTGAACGAGCACTTTTGGGGGGGGAATCAACCTGAGCTGGCCCCAGGCTGAAGGTACCCGATGACCCCATCTCCCAAACCAAGTAAAGCCCATGGAGAAAGTAGAATGTAGCTAAGGAAGAGCAAAGAAACGATGAGAACTGAAGGGCCTGGGTTAAATGGGGCTTTGCTGCTTTGTTCTGCCTCTTTTTTTGTTCTACTTGTTTTAACTTTTTCCTCTTTTTTTTTTTGTGTGTTTTATGGTGGGTTTTTTTTTGCTGCTTCACTAAATGCAAACCTAGTTTTGCAGGAACAAACCCTTGAACATTGTGACTTTGGGGGTTTCTTTCCAGAAGAAGAAGAATCAACAAAACCGGGAAATCAAATCCATTTAGGGGCTGCTTTGGACAAATACAGGAATCCCAGCAGCAGGTTTTGGTTCTGGGGGGAGTGTGTGTGTGGTTTAGTTTGCTTGTTTGTCCTAAGTTGCATTGACTGATGTGGAACATGCAGTATCCACCTGCCCAAACGATAGAAAATCCTTTGTTAATCCTTGATTTTGGGGGTGTTTAACTGGTTGGTTGCAAAGGGTCCCTTCAAGAGGTGGGAGCTCACTGCTTTAGATGCAACGCTGTCACACAGGAAGCAGACTATGTTTGGTATAAGATCTTCAGGTAAGTGTCTCCACAGCTCTTCTGTAGTGATACATCTCAGGAAGTCTGTAAACAACCTTTTTGCTTGCAAAGAGTTGGAACTGTACAATCCTACTGTCTCAACACTTGGATTCCCTGACGTCTTTCGGCCTCTTGGCTCTTTCCCGTCTTCCCTCCTCCGCCTGTTGCTGCTTCTCCTTCTCGGGTTTGGTTACGCTGTCATACGACGGGAGGGATGCGGTCGATGGGGTGCCTTCCTTCTTCTCCCTGTTTGCTGCCCCGTTTTCCAGCTTTGTGGACACAGGCCTTCGGCTGATGAAGCCCCGTCGTGCTAAGCGAGCCCTGTAAGCCCTCTGGATAACCACTGCTGAAACCTCTTCCTGCTTCCGCCGCAGCGTGGTTGTGATGGGCTCATAAGACACTTTGGAAGGGTTGGATGCCACAAATCTTTCCTCCATCTGTTGTCTGAGTATATCCAGCTCCCCACTGTCCCCCAGGACACGTTTAGTGAAGGCAAACAGGATGTCTAAACAGTGGATCCTGTCCCCACTTACCATAGGCAGGTCCATGGCAATGAGTTCAATGGTGTTGGGTTTTGGGACGCGGAGAGGATGTTCCAAAGCATCAGCAAAGTCTGCGAGCTTGCTGTACTCTATGAACTGGGTGGCATCAGGGTCGAACTTCTCCCAGATCTCATAGAAGGTCTCAAAGTCATCCTCACTTAGTGGATCTGCACTCTCTTCTGTGGCCACGCTGAAGTTCTCCAGGATGATGGCAATGTACATGTTGACCACAATCAGGAAGGAGATGATGATATAACTCACAAAGAAAAATATCCCCACGGAAGGGTTCCCACAATCCCCTTTAAAACCACTCCCGGGGTGCTCCTTGTCCAGGTCGCAGTCAGGAGGCCGGTTGAGGATGGGCAGCAGGAGGCCATCCCAGCCAGCGGATGTGGTGATCTGGAACAAGCAGATCATGCTGTTGCCAAAGGTCTCAAAGTTGAACATATCATCTATGCCAGCCTCATGCTTGACGTAGGCAAAGTTTGACATGCCAAAGATGGAGAAGATGAACATGACCAAGAAGAGTAAGAGGCCAATGTTGAACAAGGCAGGCAAGGACATCATTAAGGCAAAAAGCAAGGTGCGGATTCCTTTGGCTCCTTTGATCAAGCGCAGGATACGTCCAATGCGAGCCAGTCGGATGACTCGGAAGAGAGTGGGTGACACGAAGTACTTCTCAATGATCTCAGCCAGGAACATTCCTAAAGCAGAAGAGAAGGAACAAGTGTGACAATGGAAACATGAGTCTGCTGCTGCTTCTGAGCCTAGCCGAGGGGTTGGGCACCCACACCACCTTGGTCACCTTTTCAAAGGCTTCCCTTTGGGCATCTTCGCGTCTTAGCTAGATGCTCTGGGTGCCTAAATATTCTAAATGGAGGGGGAGAGAGGTTCAGCTGCAGCTTATTATATATCCTTATCTGGGTTCATCCCACCTAGATAAGGATGGATGAGCTGCTGCTTGGAGATACCAAAGCTCTCAGAGCCCAACTCTGCCATGGGAGTCAGGCTGTGGACTCTGATTTGGAAGGGGCTAAGAATGTGTAAGGTGAATGACTTCAAGCAGTCTCAGCCCGGGCAGAGCTGTGTGCAACCAAGTTTTGTGAGGGACCTTCTTTGTGTCTGTGAGGTTATGCCTATTTTAACCAGCCACTAAAAACACCCCAAACCCATTGGAGGCAACTGGTTGCTTCAACATTCAACCAAACTGAAACCAGAAGAGCAAGGTAGGAAGCGCTGCAATGCAGACAGGGAGAGGACTTGCCAACTGGTTTACTCCACACAACTGGAACTGAAAACCAGAACAGAGGGAGGAGGGTGCATTAGTCAGGGCTCAAAGCTGCCAGATTCTGCCCCAAGTCTCTTCCCAAGGCTAAAAAGAGAACCTTGAAGGTGATATGGAGGGACTTCTAAGGCAAGACCGTGCTCTACTCTGCAAACACCAAGCCAGCCTAGCACTGAGAGACCTCCAATTGGTGTCACACTTACCCACGATGGACAGAATCACAACCACGAAGTCAAAAATGTTCCACCCGATGGTGAAATAATAGTGCCGCAAAGCGAACATCTTCAGCACACACTCACAGGTGAAGAAGATGACAAACACCAGGTTGATCCAGTAAAGGATGTCCTCCATCTGCTTGCTTTGTGTGTCTGTCTCCACCATCATGGTGACCATGTTGAGGCAAATGAGCATCATGATGACTATATCAAATGCTTGCTGAGTAACAAAGTCAAAGACAGCTCCCTGAATACGGTTCTGTGCAACAGGGGAGAAGCAAGGAACCACATGAGACTGAACCATCCGTATTTAAGGTGGAAACAAGGATAAGGACATGGAGTCTGCAGCATCTTATGAAGCTTTCAATGCAAACTCTAACCACAATTCAACCTGCTTATGCGAAAGGCAGGAAAATCCCCTTATTTACACCCCAAGCATGCTACCACAACCCAATTAATCCTCCTCTCTGTTGGGACCAAAGGCAGGGTGATATACTTCCATCCACCACTGCAGAAAGCAGCCAGCTCTACCTTGCAGTGCTGAGTGACTGCAGGGTACCTGAACTAGATTTCAGCTACCTCTTTTGCAGCAGGATGCCTTGTCCACAGCAGGGTCTAAGGGACTCACCCAGTAGCACATGCAAAGAAATGTGCTTAGGTCTTAATGAATGCAACGCACAAGGCTATCTAGTTGTGCAAGTTCCCTTCCACTAATGCCAAGAGGCCTCCTCCTCTACAATCTCCTACTCCACAGCCTCTCAGCCAGTCAGGGTTTGCAGATGGAGTCAAGTGCACTGATTACCATCAACCTCAGCTGCAGCATTTGAACCTTTCCCAGATGATACCTGAATTATAATGACAAGAAATGGTGACGTGGAGTCCAGCATGAGACAGAACAAAAGATGCTTTTGGAGCCAAAGCTCCTTTGAAAGTCTATTCCTTCAGTTCCCTTTCTAACATACTCACCAGAGGTCGAGGAATAGGTTTTTGAGGCTTCTTTGAGCCCAGTTTTTTCATGGCATTATAATACTTCTTCTGCTCTTCCGTCATGAAAATATCTTGACCTCCAAAGTAAAGGGGCAAAAGGAAAGCTGGTTACAATCAGCTCCTGAACCAGAAGGGAAAGGAGTACCATCCTAGCTAAGTCTTGAGGATCCCTGCCATATGGGAAGTTGGTGGCACCTATTTCAGACTGAACTAATGTATGCTAATACCCAAGGTGCACAGTGTTTTCCTTTATGGAAAACAGAGGATTTTAACCTACAAAGACCTTGGCTATTGAACAACATCCCACCCCATCCCCTCTACCTCACTTGGGATGAACAGGGAGCAGTGTCAGGCCTTTTAGCAGGTACTGCATACCTGCAAATCCTCGGCTTGACTTACAGCAAAGAGAAGCAGTAAATGCAAGAGAGACAGAGGAAACATCCGACCTCCACTCTGAATACTTCAGTCAAGGCAAAAAACCCACCCCAGAAATGCATAAAGATGTAGTCTAGGGAGTTCTACATGAGGCTTTGGGCTGCCTCTTCTGCTCCCTGAGCCTGTTCAACCAGTCTTGCTGGGGCTGGGTAGGGAGCGATGCACCAAGTCATAGTGGTTCTGCAGACCACAGCTCTAGGAGGGGAGTTTTGTGCCCCAAATTCATCAGCCTGAAGACCCAGCATCCCAGTTCCCCCATTGAGCAGCACACACAGATCACTTATCTTTTTCTTTTGTTGATTGAAGTTGTCAATGATGACACCAATGAACAAGTTGAGGGTGAAAAAGGAGCCAAAGATAATGAAGATAACAAAATAGATGTACATGTAAATGTTGTCCTCATACTTGGGTTGCTCTTCTTGCTGAAGAGGAGATGAGAAGTAAAATAAGTGACATTTTAAAGACATCCTAACAAGTAGAGTCAAAAGTATTGGTTCCAGGAATTCCCATGTAAAGGCAGTCATGCTTTGTAAAGCTGGAGTTACATGTAGAAAACCACATCCTCACACTGCTTAAACTGACTTTCACTGTCAGTGGGGTCAGTGCCCACAGAACATACAGAGATTTGCAAGCCACAAAGGATTTTAATGACAAGCTGAAGACCTCATCCTTTCTTCTAAAGAGGGATGGGTAAGAACATCAGCTGAGCAAGAAGAGAAGAATGGGTTTCTACACTGTCCTGACACACTTGTTTCCAGTCCTACATTGAAATCCATTTCATAATCTTTTCATATAAAACCAAAAGAAGGGGGATAAAAAGAACTCATAAAGCAAAAAGGAACTAATGGCTAATTAGCTAATTCCAGCATGCAGGAACAGGAAAAGTGCCTGAAAGAAGAGCTCCAACCCAGACATCGTTTCAAAACTGGATTCAAACCAACACTTGGGCTCCCATGTAGATGCAAAGGTTCACAGAGGACCTTCTGGCTAACCCCTCTCCATAAACAGGTAACATCTCTGTATTCCTTTCCTCACAGCAGTTCTACTCCAGCAGTTTCCCTCCTCCTGGAGCAGCCAGAATTACCTTGGTCTTTTCAGGACCTTCTTGAGCATCCTCTAGCTTCTCACACTAACACAGCCAATGAAACCACCACAGCATTAAACACAGAACATAAGCACAGATCTACCACTTTTACTCTTGATTTTACCAAATTTAAACATTGGGAGGCAAGTTTGCGCTCATGTACTTTACCTTTCTGGAATCTACTGCTGCATACATGATGTCCATCCAGCCCTTGAAAGTAGCCTAGCAAAGAAAACACACCTTCTCTTAGACAGAACTCACCCCAAGGGAAAGAACATTGCATTGAACATCAGTATTACTTCAGTTACTCTCTGATTCTATGATAAATGACTCTAAACAGGTTTATTGTTGTCTCATGGAAGCTTTGGCGGACTCTTGAAGAGTCAGGGCCACTTCCTGTGCTGGGCAATCCATAGTAACCACAGGGCTGAGAGATCAACAGCAAACCCAGCCCCAAGTGGGATAAGTGGAATGCTGTACTGCAATGGAAGAAGCCAAAATGCACTCGTAGCAGCTTGTATTTCCCAGGGAGATGGTGAAAGCCAAACTTACCACTTGGAGAAGAGCCAGATATCCTGCGCCAACGTTGTCAAAGTTGATTTTGACGTTCTTCCATCGGATCTCGGTGGAGTTGGGTGGCATCAGCGCCTCACAGTCTGTCTTGTTGTTAACAATATCTATTTCAAAGCGCTCCTCAGCTGTTTCATTAAAGCAGTAATGATACTTCCCAGCAAACAGGTTAACCCCCATAATGCTGAAAATCAGCCAGAAGATAAGGCAGACCAACAACACATTCATAATGGAAGGGATAGCGCCAACCAAGGCGTTGACAACCACCTGTGTTGGAAGGGGTGGGAAAGAGGTTCAGTATAAAACACAAGGCAGGAGACAGCAAAGCATCAGTACAGCTCTTTTTGAGGGGGGGGAATAGGAGGGAAGGCCACTGGCAGAGCCGTGGCGTTGACTCCACGCAGAAGTTGGCAGTGAACTTATTCACTGTAAAAGGAATTCAGCTTAAAAGCCACCTCCTGAAGCTCTGTTTTGGCAAGAAAACAGGCCAGTTTCTCACATTCACTGTGGTCTGAGGCTGGGTTCTTTAGCGAAATAATAGTTCTTTGCAATAGTTCCAGTTGCCAAAGGAAGGGGGGGCTTTATACATGAGGCTCAGACTCTCTTCTTAGCACCAAACAGGCTCCTAAGCTACAATTTACTCAGAGTCAAGCTGGAGGCCACTTCTGCTCCTGGATTTCTCAGCCAGTGGCCCTGCCGGCCATTCCCCACTTGCAAACAAGGCTGTCAGCACTTCGAAGCCTGCCTCCTGCTCCCACCGAGGCCACCAGCAACCTGCAGGGCACCGGTGGGGACAGGACCAAGCCCGGTGTTGCTCTGTTAAGACTAAGCGTGAGTTGCTGTAAACATCAAGATCATATCTGTGACTAAGCAAGGCCAATGATGGTGTCTCAGGCAGACAGCTGAGCATGCAGCTATGCAGGCTCAAGAGGACAGAAAAGCCATGTTCCTTCCTCCAAAACGCAGAGAATGGGTTTTGTCAGAGCTCAGATCTTCCATTTGAGCCTTCCATAGTTTGGGAGCACCATGTCCCTGAGCATCTCTGGCCAACACATGACCAAACGTAGGCTTTTGACAGAGTCAGGTCAGCAGGGTGTTAAATCTTTGATTATGATCTCCTGATGCAGATCCCTTTAATAGACAAACAGAATCCAAACTGGTTTCACCCCTTTGTCTTAGTTTTGAAAGGCTGCTCCATCCCCTGGTGATCTCGGAGTCCACAACTGGTCCTGGTCACTACCAAGTGTCCCCTTCTCCTCCTCCAACATCTCTTTGCTGGATGCAACCACCAAACACAAGCTCAGCTCTGCAGCAAGCACCCATCCTTCACCACAGCCACATGGTTTAGTGGGGTGAAGGTTGGACTTGATGATCTTAAAGGTCTTTTCCAACCTCGTTATTCCAAGATTGTAGGGATGAAACTTGAAGACAACCATGCTCTAGACAGTGGCATTACAACCACTGCTAAATGATGGGATGAATTCAGGGTTCAGAGCCAGGTTGGACACAGGGGCTTGGAGTTCCTGGTCTAGTGGAAGGTGTCCCTGCCTGTGAGGGGGTGGAACTAGATGATCTCTAAGGTCTCTTCCAACCCAAAGCAGTCTATGGTTCTATGATCACTGTATACCCCATGAAGTGTAAAGAGCCAAGCCCTCCACACAGGCTCCGTACAGAATGCCTTTGCTTTTACCCTCCCTTCAAGCAAATAGGATGCTCTGCTGAAAAACCAACCCAACAGCAGTGTGCCTTTTTAGTTTAAGATCCTTACAGATACCCATACGCTGCTTTATTCCACTCATCATGGGAAGCAAAAACCTGACATATCCTCCCAAAATCTGGTCACTTGGAGCACATTGAATTTATCCAGCATAGAACAGAGAGAAGGAACATGGCTTTTGTGTGCAGAGTGACAAAAACACATGCATGTTTCATAGCATTACTGTCAAACTTCCTGAATCATTTCAGAGCAGAGCAAGCTCTTGGGAATGCAGATTACTATGGAGTAGAGAAAAGCAAAGAACTATCGCTGTTGCCTTTGCAAAGGCATTTCAAATCTCTGTTCTCTAACTCAGAATTGTACTAGTTGCATGGGGCAGCATCACTTCAAGTCAAAACAAAGGGAGAAGAACTGGGTTTAGGTAACTACCAGGGCTGCAGTTGCAGCTGCCTATCAATTTGGGTGAAATCCCCCACTTGAAGCATGAAAATTCCCTTCTCTGGCACGGCTTAGAAGTAGCTTTTAATCGCTACAGGTTTAGTGCTGGGCCTTTTCCTTTGTGATCATACTCGTAGGTGGGACCTGAACCCAGCCGAGCAACAGCTCTGGCTTTGCATCCATGGGCCTGCATTAGTGAACAGAGTTTAGAATGAAGCTAACTGACACAAAGAAATAAGAGCAGGGTAACATTAGGGAAGAGAGAACCCTCTTTGGATTTGTTCTATCATTTATTCCTATTGCTTCCTATGGGATTGGAGGTTTCCTGCTTAGCTCCTTGCCTTTCTCGCACTGTATTTCATGCTACAGCAGATTCAAAGGACATCAGAAGGATCCAGGTGGAACTGCTCCTGAGGTAAAATTGTGACTGCTATTCCCTTCCCTTTTCTTTCAATACCTCATTTTCTCTCTTCTATACCTCTCATTGGGAGCTAACTGGGATTTAGCACAAAAGAACCTACATTATTGTCCTAAGAGGAGTGGGAAACCCATTAATACATCGTAAGCCTTTGCTTTTTGCATGTTCTTCTAGCTGATTTCAACCCCAAATGGGAAAAGAAGGCACCAAAATAGAGACTAACAGTGGCAAAGCAGTGAGACACTGCAGTGGTTTCCAATCCCGAATTGCTATCTACCAATTTGAGGAAAGCTGGTTAAGTTCAATGCTTTGCTTGTGCTTTGGTGCTAGTTCCACAGTGACAGGACAAGGGGACCATAAAGCATGGTAAGAGGGAGAGAGTGGAAGGGAAAAGCTTCACTATCAGACAAGGCTTCCAGTCGCCACCAGACTGGACCGAGAACAACAAGGTGCAACAAGAGGAATTCAACCAAAGCCTTTTTTCAATGAGCTGAGCTCCCAGCAGTCCCTTCCTGAAGGCCTGAGTGATCCAAGGAAGGAAGGAAGCAGCCTTTTACCCCCTTGCAGGCAGATTGCCCTTTTAAAACCCCCTCAGATATGGTCTTTGAATCCAATTCCACCAGCGGCCAACACGGTGAGGGGCTGGAGACACTGAGGTGGTTCCAATTCTGCTTCTTTGCACCTGGTGATTCTCCCTAGATAGAAGAAGTTACAGCTCAGAAGCCCCCTCAGATGCTAGAGGTAAAAGCCAGGCTAAATGAGAACAGCCAAGTGTTAACATCATCTACAAATGGCATGTGGTTTGGGCCAGTATCGAATGTAATGAGGCAGCTTAATGCATCTCCCTTTCTTAAAAGGGGAGGGTGCAGCGGTGGGCAGGGTGAGGGGACATCCACGGTGGGTGATCGAGTCAGCAGCTGCATCATGATTCTCTTTGGAATTTGGGGCTTTTTCCACCAGTTTTGATCAGTTCTAGCATGCTTAAAAAAGAAACGCTCCACAGGCATGCAGAAGGATCAGCTGCTAATGGCATCTTACCCTCATCCCCTCAAATCGGGACAACGCTCTTAAAGGCCTCAAAGCTCTTAGTGTCCTAAGGGACTTTATGGCACCTAGTTCCGAGTAGCCCAGGGCATTAGCTATAAGGCTGACTAAAGAGACCTACACAGAAAATAGAAACAAAGGAAAAAAAAAAAAAAAGAAAAGAAAAGAGAAAAAAAAAGAAAGAAAATAAAGAAAGAAAAAGGGAAACAAAACACAAAAGGTTCCAGACTGTTAGAATGAGTCCCCTAGCACTGCTTGCCCCAGAATAAATCCCGAAGACATGCCACCAGCTGCCTACTTCACTTGACTGAAAGGACCTGGAAGGAAATAATGCGGTTGAGAAAGGCATAAGAAAAGAACAGAGAGGGGAAAGATAAGTGAGAGGCAGAGACACACAGACGGAGAAGGGGTCTGTCGGAAGGAAGAGCCCAAACGATGACAAAAACCTTACCCTCGCCCTTTACTGTCTGCAGGATCCCAGCGGCTCCCATTAAACTTAAGCCAGACAAATGTTAAAGGTACCTATGAGAAAGAATACAGATAAATACACACACTGCACAAACTGCCCTCAACTCGCATAGCAAAGCCACCGTGTTCACGCTGAGTGGTGCCGCTCCATCCGTGGCCATGGCCTTCAGAGCCGGGACTCGTGAGAAACCTCAACACTGAGTGATGGGCAGCTCATTCCAACCAGTACTGCCTGGAAGCCCAAGGATGGGCTCTGGATTCTCTGCCTGTAACACACAGCAACTGCCGTGCACTTGCTGGAAGGTGCAGTGCTCTTTGCGAGCACCTCGGGGCAGGATGAGGATGGGGAAAAGCCCATGTTAAAGATGGGCAAAATGAGGTGTGCAGCGACGACGGGCTTGCTCAGGCTCGTACACTAAAACCACAACACAGCTGGGGACAGCCTCTTGGATCCAGTTTTCAGCCACAAAGACAACCCATTTTCTTTAGCAGCCTGGGATCAGCTTCAGGCTCTTATGAATTACCCAACAGCCTTTAACCAGGGGCCTGCAGGACTAAGCCCTGTTGTACCAAAAGCCTGGAAGCTTGAAACCATCTACTTCTTGCCCTGGCATGTGTGTTCCATTCCCCATTCCCCACGTGAGCCAACTGTTTAGACTAGATCAGCCATTACTTGGCCATATGGAAATAGTATCTACAGGCACCATTTCAGCAGCAGCCCACTATCTTCCATCACGTTACAGACACAGATAAGAAACAGATATGTCAACCTTTGTTTAAGGGAAAAAAAATAAAGACATCAATATACAGCAACAAATAATGGAAAAACATAAGACCTCCTCCTGCAAAAGGTGGGGTTTAGCTTAATTCTCAGAATAGATAGTTCCTACTTACCATCCTTTTCTATAAAAAGGGATATTAAGATACTAATGTGAAATGAATTACATGGGTAATTCTTATTCCACACATAGTCCAGGACCAGATTTCAAATGCATAAATATGTGGGAAAAGGTGGAGATTTCACCTTATTTTCCTGGTGGTGCACCAGACTTTTTCTGTCTTCACAACTGCCTCTAAATAAGTGGCCAAAACCTATGGCAACTTATGGCAATGGGGCTCCTGGTTTTGCCATGTGGGTTTAAAATGACACTGATTAAAGCCAGGGCTGTCCCAAAGGTTTACAACAAAGCCTTTGGGAAGCAAAATCAGGCTAGTCAGGAAGGGACCGAGCCCACAGCAACACCAGGATGTTAAAGTCCTGGTCCCAGCTTTCAAAATACAGAGGAATGGGCTATAAGGTCCATACAGAGAGAAATGCAGTGATTTACCCTGTACATATAATACAGGGTCCAGGCTTCACTGAATCCTCATTTTTAGAGCTTCTTCCCCTTGGGATAATGCCCCGCTCCCAAGTAGGAAACGAACACAAGGGCAGTGAAGTGACTAAAGGCCATTTGAGCTTTCATGGGGTCTTTGCAGTATTATTCTCTGGGGACACTCTGACAGGAGACACAGCAGGCACCGATGGCAGACAAAAGGAATTCCAGATTGACTGAAAAGCAGAAGCCTTCATTATTACCCAGCAAAAGACTTTGTCTTCACAAATAGACCCAGCAAGCTTTGGGAACCAGAGGAGGAGAGTTATTTGACAATGCTAGCAAACCTGAAAAATAACATTCAAGAGGGTTGTTATGATGCAAAGGCTTATTGGCTATTAGTCACGGCTGCCACCCTGCCTTCACTTGAACCCCAGCCGCAGCACGTTAGCAAAGTGGTTATAAAGTGTGATTTAACAGGTACAGACACATGTGTTCTCTCCCTGTAAGTGTACTACCTGCCTGGGAAGTTCCTTATCTTTACTCCAGATACTTGGGAAGGAAATGAAACTGCACTTTGTTCCCAGCAGCTGGAATTGGACTCACAACACGGAGCACAAGGGCTGTGAATGCTGCTTTTGTGCTCAGCTGCTGGTTGTCATTTAATACAGTGCAGAAGAGGTGGTATCTCACATTAGTCCCCATGTTAGCACTTGTGCTTCATCTTAAGGCAGTGAAAGAGATAGAAGGTTATTTTCAGCAAGGAAGAGTTACTACTTCAAGACGTGTGTTAAGGGAGCAGAGAGAACTAGGAAGAAAAAGGGATAAATGCAATTTTCCATAGGAAATGCAGATACTTCTGCCCTGGAATTCCAAGCACAGCTCCTCCACCTACTCCCAAATATTCCCAGAGGGATAATGTCACTGAACAGCAACTTGGCATAACTGAATTATATTCAAAAGGTTTCAAAGGAGAAGCTTGGAAGACAAATGTCAATGGTTTTCTACTTGTTCTTGGGGCATTCACTAAGGGCACTGATGCACAACTGGATGCGACGGAACATTTTCAAGTCATCCAAGTATTTGGGAGCCTGAAATTCCTTGTTTTGCAATTCTTTGGACTTTGAGTCCTACCAAATTCCACCATTTTCTGCTGCTGACAGCATAAATTCCACTCATTTTAAATGCCCTCACTGTGCTTCAACGCTCCGTGCTCGATGTTCAGAACAACAGACCTTGGTAGGTGGTGGGATGGGAAGATTTTTGCCTGCCCCATCATTCCCCCATCCTTAACAACACAAGCAAATGACTACAGGAAGAGGGTGGCACCAAGGAATACCAGGTCTGACCAAGCTCTTCCGCTGTTAACACCTTCCAGTAGCTCAACATGTGGTCAGGCCTCTCTGAAAGAGTAAAACAGCACAAGAGCCAAGGGCTGGAAAACCCTTCTTTGCCCCTGCAGGGCAGGAATTCCACACTTGTAATACTCAAAGGACTCAAAGGGGCTTGGAAACTCAAGAGGTATCTGGGATTGAATCCATATGAAATATCTGGTTCAGTTAGGGCATTCCTCAGGAGAAAACATTACCCCAGCATCCTGCTAACTAATTCCAAGCAGAAAGAAAGGAGAAGGAGAGGATACATACAGCCACAATGAGGAAATCCAGCCAGCACCAGGCGTTGGTGAAGAACTTGACAAATCCATAAGCACACCACTTCAGCAACATCTCTAGGATGAAGATGTAAGTGAAGACTTTGTCTGCGTATTCCAGGATGGTCCGGATGGTTTTCCTCTGTTCTATGTAAATATCCTCAAAAGCCTGGGAAATAACCAGGTACTCGATTCAGATCGGATTTATTCCATAGATGTTTTCCAGCAGCTTATTCAAACAGCCCCGAGATAAGCAGCAGAATTACATCTTTACACAGTGCACCTTATCTAGTACCTGCCACACTACTCAGTAGTTGTCAAACCAGAATGAACCACCCCAAGAATGAAGTCCTGACTAAATGACACAAGAAGAACTCTGCCTTTAGGGGATGGGAGCGCAGCCTTTCTAGCTAAACCAGTTCAGCAACTGGTACCATACTGGAGCACACGAAGGCAGGCTTTCTCTGCAGCTCGGCACATCCAGAAGGGCTGAGTTTGCTGGCACTCAGACTGTTAACTTCATTAGTACATGCAGAGAAAGCCAGGCTACTGCTGTGGTGTACACATTGGTGTGGACTTTGGTCCTAAAGCTCCTAACGGGTGCTTGATGTTGGTTGTTGTATAACCCCATCTACTGAAGAGCGTGCAAACAAAAAGAGAGTGATGTTTTGGATCTATGGAAGCACCAGGTCAAGTGGTTCTGCAAAGATGGGAAAGGGAAGGAGGGGAAATCCAGTGAGACCTGAGAGATGCTGCCTTGGTCCAAACCCACCCGTTTCCATGAGCAGAACCTGTGCTGTACTCACCAGAGCACCACTGCTCAGGAGGATCATGAAGATGATGAAAGTCTCAAACCAGTTATGTTCCACAATGAGGAAACAAGTCTTCCTCAAGGTCCACCAAGACTTCCCCAGCCCCTCCTCAATATTGACCTGGCAACATTTGCAGCGCTGCGTGCACCCTGCAATGGGGACAGTGCACAAAGCAGGATGAGCCCAAGGTTGGCCAGGTAACATGGCAAGAATATAAAGTTGCCATTGTCTAGAAGCAGTTTCGATGCCAACAATATCAAACAGGCCGAGTTTCAGTTCAAACTCTTGTGTTCTTGAGGATCTGATGATTACATTCATCACTTCTGCATGTGGGCACCTGAAGTAACATCATTTTGTGAGCAGCTTAAGCCCATTCTATTTGCTGAGCTTTCCATGCACTTGACAGAAGACAAATGGAAACCTTGCTGATAACATAACCTTGAACCATTTAGGGTATCTTTGCCACAGAATACCTGTAATGGATCAGTTGCTGAAAGACATTAAGGCCAGCAACAGAAGGGGGAAGAAAAAACTGACCTGAAGCCAAATTCTTCTGCTTCCAAGTACTCACAGCATCAGTTGTACACAAGATCAATTTGCTCTACCTATAGGACATCTACATCCTCGCAACGGAACTACATATCCAAGGGCTTCTTTCTACACTCATAGTCCGCTTACCTTCTGTGAAGCAAGCATCTGGGTCCAAATACTCCTCTGGTGCCTCCACAGGGACTTCTTCCACTTCAGGCTTGATGTCAATGGTGCTACCTTCAGAGGAGCTCGTTTCATCCAGTTTCTTGAATATAAACCAAAAGCCAATCCAATCCATCATTAGTTCCCCCCAAAATATCCAATCTCATGAGGACTCAGCCATTTGTTCACCAGATTTACTGGAACAAAAGCTGCTTCCTCACTCCATCCCATTGAGATCCCAACCCAGCTTCCATCCATTTCATGTAAACATGAGTATGAAGTATTTCTACTCTACATGTTTAATAGCATTTATATTCTATATATGAAGTATATATAGAATATATATCTAATAGTATTTGTGGCTCTCCATAGAGCAACCAGCACAAGAAGCTTGTGACTTGAGTGCAAAGACAACATCATAAGATAGAACCAGAAGGTTTGTGCTGGAACTATCTAGTTCTCCCTCCCAAGATGCTTTCAGGCCCCCACACCACCACTGAGTGACTAGAATGCATTTGGAGCATCTCACCCTACCTCTTTGCTGCCATCAGGGTCTGTATCACTGCTGAAATCTTCTGTGTTGTGATTTTCAAAGTCTGATTCACCTACAGCAATAGGTACCCGGACAGTGAGATTGGGGTTATTGATGAAGGACATGTGATCTTCATCTATTATGTACTTCTCCACACTGCTCCCAATTCCACTTGTGGTGCCATTGCCATTCTTCTGATAATCAATGTCTCTGTTGATATCAGCCCCTGTGTGGTTAGCGATGCAGTTTACCTTCTTGTCATACAACTCATCCAAGGGTTTGACCTCATCTGCCTCCCTCTGCTTGAAATGAGCCTGCATGAACTCACGCACTTTTGCCTTGATCCAGGCAATGCCCTTCTTGATGCGGATAACAGAGATCTGCAGGTTGTTCATCTCCCCATCATCATCTGTTGCTGCTAAGTTGTCTGCGCTGAAGGAGCTCAGGAGCAAGGCTAAGAAGAGGTTCAGCACCTGAAAGAGAAGAGGGCGAGCTTGGCAGAGCTGACCCAGGAGCATCCAGCCACCCAAGTCCTGCTGATGTTAAGAAGGAAATGGGCCAAACTAGGTGTTGAGTGATAGCTCTACATCCTTGCCCACATCTAGTGATAGTTCCCTTGGCGAGACAAATCCTCCCCGAGCCAGCTCACAACACTGCTTTGGAGCCATGCAACTGTTCACACTACTTCATCCTTGCTTCCATCTTCCTCCATAGGCTTTTCTTCCTAGGATTTCAGACCAGAAGGAAGCAGCATGATCTAAGTCTAACCTCCCACACACCAGGCCGTGCAGTTTCACCAGCCCATCCCTGCGCACAACTACACCTCATGACTGAGCTGGTGGGCAGATTCTAGAAGGAACTTCCAGCCCCATTTGAACACTTCAGGATCTTCCCCTGTGTCCCAAATTATTGCCATTTGAAAAGGCAGGTTTGGCTTCTTTTAAGCTTCTTTTATGCCCTCAGGGTCTGTCTCCTGTAACTGAGGGGTTTGTACCTCCAGCTTTTAGTGCTTGGATGCTTTATTTTTGGGCAACTGTTTAAAGTCCATCAAGCAAAACACATCCTTAACCTTGTGCTACCAAAGGCGACGGGGCTGTTCATACGTTGAAGGCCATGAAGGACCCCGAGAGAGAGAACAGCCTCCCAAATCATGACTCCTCTCTGTGCTCTCCCCATGTCCTACCCCACCCAGAGGCAACCAATAAAGCCCATCAGTAACCATTTACTGACCACTAAATTGCCGATGACCATGACCATCATGAAGACAATCAAGCACATGGCCTGTCCCGCTACTTCCATACAATCCCACATGGTCTCAATCCATTCCCCACACAACACACGGAAGACAATAAGGAAGGAGTGGAAGAAATCGTGCATGTGCCAGCGGGGTAGCTCACACTCCGGATTGATCTTGCAGACACACTCCTTGTAGCTTTTGCCAAAGAGCTGCATTCCCACCACGGCGAAGATGAACACGATGATGGCAAGCACCAAGGTCAAGTTCCCCAAGGCACCCACTGAGTTACCGATGATTTTTATCAGCATGTTCAGAGTGGGCCAAGACTTGGCCAGTTTGAAGACTCTCAGCTACAAAGAAACCCAGAAGAAACAACCAAAAAGGACATTAAGTTGAACTGCATCTGAAACAAAGAGGAAAATCAGGCAGAACTTTCTACACGGCAACCACCTCATGGTTTATGCACACGTAAGCCCACGACTATGGTTGTCCCGGCATACCCAGACCCCACAATCAAGGTTGGGTTTCATCTGCAAACAGGCTTTCTGGAGCTGGATGTAAGTGGGAGTTCTGTGCTCTTAGAACATCTGAGCTCGGTTGGGGTTCAAAAAGCTAACCTTGAGGCTTCCATTTCAAAAGCTTCCTCACTGACAGCACCAGTTTAAAGCACATAAAGGCTGTAGCTATTGAGCACTTTTATTCTACTATAACATAGAAACTAACACATTTGATCACATGAAAGAAGAGGTGCTTTCTAACATGGTCTATCTCCATTCATACTCCACACCAAGGTACTTCCCAAGTCAGCCCTCACTGCCTAAATGCAGCTCAGATCTCATGAAGAGCAGTTGCGAAGTAAGAAGAGAGCACAAAAATGACACCATTCCATCTCTGTCCTTCCCCAAACCAGGAAACAAGTGGGCTTTGCCTTTTCTTATGTAAAGAAAGCTTTCTAGTAGCTCCAAGATAGTAACATTCCAAAAGAACTGGAAGATGGAATACCAATCGGAAAGATCGCAGCACAGAAAGTCCTTCCACATCCGCTAGACCCAGTTCCATTAAACTGAGGGAGACAATAAATCCATCAAAGATGTTCCAGCCTTCTTGGAAATAATAGTAGGGATCCATGGCAATGAGCTTCAGGAACATTTCTGCTGTGAAAATTCCAGTGAAAACCTGGAATGGTGAGAAGAGACAGACAAAGAACAGACAAAGATTCATTTCTGTTCATCTCCTGATCTTCAGGCTCATTATCAGCCAATGAGCCAACTCAAACATGCAGCCCATGCAATGGAGGAGCAGTTCTTCCAGTCTAAGTGCACATTAACAAGCAACATATTCCAGGAGCAGCAGATCTGTAAGGACTCTTTTCCCATGCTAGCTTACCAGATTCCCTACGGAGAGCACACGTTCAAACTGTGGGGTCATAGGATGGTGCTCCATAGCCATGAACAACGTGTTCAGCACAATACAGATGGTGATGGCCAAGTCAACAAAAGGATCCATGACAATTAAGTTCACTATCTCCTTCAGCTTCATCCAGTACGGGTGGCATTCCCAGATCAAGAACGTGTTGGCAAACTTGTACCAGCAAGGGGGACACTTCCTTTGGGACTCTTCCAGCTCTACAGTTACAAAACAAAACAGCAACAGGGTTCAATGTTCACCTCAGAGGCTGCTGGATCTCTGGGGCACATGGATCTTGTGATCATCTTAAATGAAGGGCTATATTTAACTCAGAACCCAGCAAGGGAAAAGGGTTGAAATCAAAGTTACAGGTTCTAACCTGCCTTTGGTGCCAGCTTTTAAATATCTGGAATGAATTCTGTGCTGAATGCTGGTCTAAAAGAGGAAATACATGACACGATGCTGCAAAGGATTCCAAACAGGAATAACCTGCTTAACCACAGAAATCAAACAGGATGCTGGGTCCATTCCCTTCCCAAGTGCTTAGGAAGCACAACCAGGAGTTCCCCCCTCTAGTCCTCGACTCGCAGTGGTTCCATTCAGGCTCTCCAGCTGGAGTTTTCTCTTTTCTATGGATAGGGAAGGGACCACTGCATTCTCCTTCCCATTGGTTCTCTGGTTGCTTGGTATTTAGTTGCCTTGGAGTTGCTAAAGTTAAAAGAGAGGGACCGTAGCACTGTAGCCTGTAGGCGTTTGCGCAGGAGGGAAGCAGCAGCAGAACCTTGCTCTGTTTCTAAGTATATTTGGTTTCCCTAAAGACAGCAGAAACTTGAGCTCATCACCCTCATATGTTCAGGAACCCTTGCTCCTGCTTAACAGAGTTGGAGATCTCAGCCCCATGTGCTGTCCATTTCAGATGTGCCACCAATCCTGACGTCCCTTTCCCTGTCACCGCTCAGCTCTCAGCGTAGCTCAGATATTTCCCTCCCATGGATATAAGCAAAGGAGGGTCTCTCCAGTCCTTGGGAGATTGCAGGAGACAGAACAACTGTATCAGACATCATCTCCACGCTCATTAGTGTGAAATGAAAACTCCTTTCCTCTGTGTCAACACAATTCAGATGCAAATAAAGTCTAACAAACCCTCCTGCCTCAATAATGCCTCCAAAGAAGCAGGTTGAGTCGAAATAAATGCCTGATTATGTACTACTTAAAAGCTGGGATAGCTAAATCCTGTGGGACCGAGGGACAACCACACAGCTCCAGGGAACCCAGCAGCGTGAGGAACATCCAACTGATGGTTTCTCTGTCTTCCTACATCACACCACGAGGGGGCAATCGCTACAAACACACTGAAAACCACCAAAGGCACATCCCAAATCACACCTACCCTCCACAAGGGTGTTTGTCAACCCGGTCATTACGCTGTTGGTTCGGTCTTTCCTTCCATAGGACGCGTTCACCTGATCCATGGAGACCAAGAGAGAGCCACCAGGTTTCTTCCTGATTTCGATCTCGGTGGTACCCTGCAAAACCCACATGATGATCAATACAAACTCTTGGTCTTCCTGCTATTTTACATACTCTTGGCCTAGAAATAAGGCATGTGGCCCCTGACAGAGAAACGTGGTTGTCCTGCTGTGCTTCTCACTTCCCTGGGTGATGTACGTGGACACAGAGCCAGCAAAAGAAGTGCTAAGTACTATTTCTCTTTCACACACGCATTAATCCCACCGCATCCACGCTAGAAAGAGAATTAAATACTGCAGCAAAGCATCATATGAACATGTTACCTAGGGAAGAGAAAACCAACAGGCAGCAACTGATGCTGAACAGGCTGCTATCGGCAGTGCTTTAATTCAGGTCTCTACCTCAAGCCTTTTTTTCCCAGGGGGAGAAGGAGGTAAGTTGGCTGTTGAGTTTGAGAAGGGAAAGGGGGGAAGTTAAAGCACAGGGTGTTTAATCCAACACAGACTTTCTAATCTGTGGTCATAGAGTGAATCACAGAAGCATGGAATGGTTTTCAGTTGGAAAGGACCTTAAGATCATGCAGTTCCAACCCCCCTGCCACGGGGAGGGACGCCTCACACTAGACCATGTCACCCAAGACTCCATCCAGCCTGGCCTTCAACACTGCCAGGGATGGAGCATTCCCAGCATCCTTGGGCAACTTATGCCAGCACCTCACCACCCATATCATAGAGTGGTTTGGGTTGGAAAGGACCTTAAGATCACGCAATTCCAGCCCCCTGGATGGGCAGGGACACCTCACACTAGACCAAGGCTCTGCCCAGGTTCACGGCATAGAGGAGAAGAGGAGAGACCCCCGCGCCTGGGCTATCTACTCATCGCCCTCCTCCCAGTGCCATGGGCAGCCTTCTCTCTCTTCACCTCCGGCAGCAGGCGCCCCCCGGGCATGCTGGCGGGGGGCCCCCCGATGAGGGACACCACGCCGTTGCAGTCCACCGTGCTGTTCCTCTTCACGCTGCGCCGCAGGTTGGGGAAGATGCGGGAGGATCTGCTGCCCTGGCTGTAGCCGCTGTAGCCGCTGTAGCTGCTCCCGCGGTCCCGGCCGCGGATGGGGATGAAGAGGGAATCCCTCCTGCCTTCGCTCTCCTCCACTGTGCTGTGTTCATCATCAGCAAACTCATTCTCTGAGCCCGGGTCCCGAAATCGCCCTTTGTAGCTGAAGATGCTGCTCTTGCTGTTGTGTCGGGAGAGGAAAGGGGAGCCGGGGATGCTGAGGAGGGACTGGGAGAGACAAGAAAGAATGACAGTGAACAGTGTGGTATAAAGCACTGCAGTGCTCTCAGGTGCTGCTGAGGTGGTTTCACCCCCTCTCCAGGTCTACACAAATCATCACTGGCTGTGCTTTCCGAGTGGTTCACTCTTGGCTAACGAAGTTACCTGCTTTGATTCCCTACTCTCAGCAACCATTTGTGCCAGGCTATAAGCGTCCTCCTGATCCTCTGCAGGTTTAAGATGATGGGCAGATTCCTCTGACGTGCCCATCAGGATCTAAACTAGAACATTATCCCAACTCCAAGCAAGCACAAGTGCTAGCAAAGGAAAGGAAAACTACCTGGTTCATGATGGAAAACTTCCTTCCCAGCCTGTTATCCGGTAGCCTGAATGCTTTCCTCCTCATGCCATCCTCGGATTCAGACTTGAACACCTTCTCATTGTCACACTTCTCCTCTCCTTCTGACAGCTCCTTGTCCTTGCGTTTCTTCCTCCTGTTCCGGCGCTCCTTGGCACTCTTGGAACTGAGTTTGGAAAGCTCCGAAGAGCTCCGAGACATCCTCACCCCACCACCATCATCTTCCACAGCATCTTCAGAGACTGTCCCTGCCGAAGTGACCATAGCAGCAGCCTGAGGGTGTAGGCAAGAGATTACCATGATTAATAGTCACTTTCTGCTTTAAACCCCAGTGTGGCTTCATGCATGGAACCACAGCCTTTGGGCTGGGATTGAGGTGCTTATTCCTTCTCTTGGAAGGAAAATGCAGCCAGGACATTTATAGTCTTCTTTGGCAGCAGTAAAACCTCTCTCAGCTCCTTAAAAGCGATTGATAAGGGATCAAAGATGGACTTGTCTCGCAAAGATATTCTCACACTTAACAGTTCTAGTTCCCTTAATAGAAGGGAATACACAATAAGCTTGCATATAATCCAGGATAAAACAGAAGGAGCAGGGAAGAGAGTGCGCAATGTCAAGCCCAGTCAGCAGATGATGTGATCCCAGGGCAAGCCAGCCATGGCATTGCTGCATCTTTTCATTATACACTATTACTCTGTAATAGGAGGCAAATACACCTTAAAATAGGCACCTACACAATGAAAGCACTCACCTGTGCTTCTTCCTGCTGCTTTTTCAGTTGTTCTAACATGGCCTTAAATTCTGCCTCCTTCTGCTCTGCCTCCTCCAGCGTGGCCTGGTTCTGCTCTTCATAAGCCATAGCTACCACAGCCAGAATGAGATTAACCAGATAGAAGGATCCCACAAAGATCACCAAGACAAAGAAGATCATGTAGGTTTTTCCTGCTGCTCGTAAGGTCTGTTAGGAGAAAGGAATGGCAGAGAAGAGGAAAGGTGAAAGCAAGTTTCAGAGTGACACCGGGTATGTGAATTGATCCCAAGTTCCTTGACCTGAATCTAAGCAGTGCTGAGTATTTAACATCTCACTGCACTAACACTGCACATTCATTAGCCAGAAACACCGAAGGTGACATCCCTCTTCTTCAGGGAACATCCAGTGGCTGCAAATTGACTATGATTCAGACACACAGTGTGAAACTCAACGCTCTGACTCCTTTCAAACCAAAGCAAACAGAAGAAAAGCCATTTCAGCAAGGTCCCCAAAGCATCCTCAAGCAACCAGGAAACACTCTGCCCTCCAAAGCACCTCCTTGTGAGCAGAGCTCAGCTGCTTCCAACCATAGAATCACAGACTGGTTTAGGTTGCAAAGGACCTTAAGATCATCCAGTTCCAACCCTCGCCATGGGCAGGGACACCTCACACTAGACCATGTCACCCAAGGCTCTTCCCTGCATTGCCCCCCACTTCCCATCGTGTCTAACACCAAAGCAAAGGGTTGACTTACCAACTGATACAAGTTCTCCCAGAAGTCCTGAGTCATAAGGCGAAATAAAGCCAGGAAAGCCCAGCTGAAAGTATCAAAGCTTGTGTAACCATAGTTGGGGTTCCGTCCTGCTTTCATGCACGTATAACCCTCCGGACATTGGCTGCGGAGAAGACAAGAGCCATTTGAGGGCACTAAGGCAGGAAAAGGGACAGAGCAAGGTGAGAACACGCATGTTATTCATGCTTATGGAGGTCCTCCTTAACACATGGCATGCCTTTTGCTTTTCGTGTCAAGTAAGAAGAGCAGACAAGGAGACTGGGCTTCAGCAGAGCCCTGGAATCCTTGTCCTATGGAAACAAGACGTGGCAACGTGAGGCTCTTCACCTGAAAGGACCAGCTTTTGTCCTTTAGAGGCCTGGGTGGAAACCCAACTGGAGGCAATAGCACATGGAGGTTTCCATTGCTGAACTTCCACCCCCTGATGGTTCTGATTGGATTCAGAGGGAAATAATGCCCCTAAGTCATCATCACTAGACACAGATCTGCCTCCTGACCTGAAACATGTCAGCTTACACCCTATTAGTCAGGTAATAACAATGGATTAATATAATTAGATTGAGAAACGTGAAATACTTCACACGTGGAATAACACCAGGAACACCAAAGGAAGCAACAGGAACCATCCCAAAGGTTTTACCATCAATGGCAAGTAGAGTCTCGACTTAAAGCTCATCACTCACCCTGCATCCGAGCTGTTACCACAGAGCAAAGGATCAGGGGCACCAGGAATGATGTAAAAATTAGCTGAAGGAGATGAAAAAAGAGAAGATTACGTGCACACACAGAGGGAGGGAGCGTTTAACACACTACAGTTCCTTAAACCCCTTCACTGAAGAGCCCTCTGCATCCCCAGCTGACTAACTCAGATGAAGCCGACTAGAAACACCTCAACAAAGCCAGGGTTCTACTCAAACATAGCTGAGCAAGGGGTTTCCACTGCTCAAAGCTGGCCACAGAGATACCTACACATATTGTTGGTGTATTCCTCCCAGTCAAAGCCCCTCGAGCCGTTATCCAGGAATGTCTCATTGACATTGATGGGCCAGATCACACACTTGTTCCTCAAATTGCCCATAAAGAGCTGCAGGCCAATGAGAGCAAAGACACTGAGACAAAACACCGTCAAGATCATTACATCGGATAGCTTCTTCACAGACTGAATGAGGGCACCCACAATGGTCTTCAAGCCTGCAGAGGAGAAAACAAGACTCGAAGTGACTCTTGTAGAATGAGAAGACAGTGAGAAACCACATACTTACGGTCCCCTACAACCACGGCGTGGTGGCAAAAGAGGGTTGCTATAAACCAGCAGGTTCCTGGGAGCCACCAGGTCGTCCCACACAGAGCAATAAAGATGATGAACGGCCCAAGCTCCCTGGTTTCAGTGGTGAACTGGCAATGGTTAGAACAAATGTTCCTCCCTAAGCATATCTGAGCCTTGCAGCAGAGGATGCAAAGCATCCTCAGGAGGCCCTGCCACGAAAGCAAGGGCTTGTCTACACCAAGGTGTTAAATTAAGACACGCTGCTACAAAGCTCTCCATGGGCACGTTGAGTTCTGTTTAAGCCTGGCTTGTTGGCACAAACCAAACCAACGTACAAAGAGCCAATACTTTTCCAGCTGTCTAACCTTAAGATTCTGCTACTTAAACTCAACTCTAGCGGCACTTCCCTTCTCCTTGCAGGAGCCGCATCCTTCACTCAGATGACGGGCTTTGATGGGGCAGGATTTCACCCTCAGTGCTGGCTCTTTGGGTTCTACCAAGGCCATCAAGACCATGAAGACCTCCAAAAGATCATGAATGGCTCAATAATAAAAGGAAGCTCAGACATAAGTCAAGAATCCTGCCAATTTTCCAAACCAGGCTGGTCTGGAAGAGGAACCATCCATGAGGTGGGGGAAAAACACGGCACAAAGGCTTCAGGAAACAGACCTCTGGATGCCGAAACCACAGAGTATTTAATCAGCTTTTCTGATGGTAATCTTGCATTTACAGCTGAGCAGTGAAGGAGGCTGAATTTGGGGCCAGTCAGATCCAAGTCTCTGGCTGAGGCCATGTGAACATTCAGCAGCAAACCTTTGACAAGAAACCCTTCTATGCCAACAGAGGTTTGATCCAGATCAGGAACATCAAGATCCAAAAGGAATTCTTATGGAGGAATATTGTTTTAAATGTCTTTTATTTCAATCTTCAACGTTTTCAAGCAATGCCAAAGCCCTACTCCAACACCAAGCAGGTTTTTGCTGTTAGTTCTAGCAGACAAATACCCATTACAACACCAGTTTGCATGCTCATCTCCATCGCTCAAATATGCACCATGCAGCCATTTACACCAGCAACTGGGGTTCTGCTTTGTGTGTTGCTCTCTCATAGGCACATGAGGAGAAAGGGGCTTGGAACCACGATGCTCAATTGGCAGCAAGAGTGTTCCCAGTCCAGTCACAGGACAAACACAACTCCAACAACTCCCAGTGGAAGCAATGGCCTTCGTGTTCTGCAGATCCACATTACCACTGGGTCCTACTGAATGTCACAGACAATGGAGACTGATGGCATCAGACAACTGAAATCCCAATTCATTTACGCCAATGACCAGATCTCTTTAGAACACCAGAGTTCAATATGCTCTACCAAGCCATAGCAGCAATGTGATGGGTTAGCTCATAGGTGCCACAGTCTGCTCCTGTCACACAGATCCATGCAGACCCTCTGCCTGCATGGAATATCTTGTCTAAAAACCACACTGAGGATAATCCCAGTTATTGAAGATGTGGTTAATACTCATTGTAACACCAAGATGTTGTAATTCCCATTCCATTACACGTGCTGAAGCAGAAGGGGAACCCTGAGCCACTCTAGCACTAACACCAATAAACCAAGCCTGTAGTAAAACATACGGCTGCACTGAGGAAGGGCTCAGCTCACCCTTCCCTTGCTGTCACTTGAAATAAAAGGAAAACTCCATTGGTTTCGAGTCGTATGGAGGGAACGATCCCAAAGTGAACTGTCCTGCTCCTTTCCATAGGAAGGCAAGGCATGCTGTCACACACTTAGTACCCAGCTCATTAAAGCTGCATGGTTTTCACTTTGCTACCATTCTGAAAGCAAAACACGCATAGAACTTATCTCAACATCAATGCTGTTCTTTAAGCAAGGCAGTTAATACCTGCAGCAGGCTGACAGAATCACAGCTGCACTTCAGATCCCTCGAGCAATTCACCAAGTATCTTGTGCTCTTTAACATTGGCAAACATTAAGGAATGCTAAGTAAGAACACACTCTAGCATACTCTCATTGGGTGCAAGGAAAGCAGATGCCACTTAAGAACATCATGCACAACAGCCATGTACATCTGATGGGTTTAGCAGTCTGGAACGGGGACAAGAGCGATGGGCCCCTACAATTCCACAGTCTCTCTTCTGGCAAGCGGAGGCTGAGAGAGCAAAAGAACCATCATCAGTTAATGCATTAGGAAACAAAGCACAAAGAAATAGAAGACTAAAACTCATCAAGTGGTTATATGGGGTGAGACAGGTCAGGGAGGCGAGCTTATTGCCATGACCTAGAAAGCCAACCTGCCCCAGATCCCATCTGACTCCAAGGAACTGAAGTAGCCTCATGCAGGCCGGTTTTAATCATTGCTGCGTCTTGCTCCTTTACAAACTTATTCTTAGGAACAAGAACAGGATTTGGACTTAGGTTTTAGAACAGGTTTTACTTTAGGTTTTAGAACAGTTCTAGAAACACTGGCGATGACGGGACGACTTCCTGAGGAAGAAACTCTTTCTCCTGAGGAGGAAGGATATCCCCATTCTTTAGTCATCTGGAACTAAACTTTAGGCAGAGAGCGGATAAAGAGATAAAGAACAGGAAGAGCAGACTTCTACCCCGCCAATCTGATGGTCCAGAAGCCTCAGTTCCCAACAACTCCATTGATCCAGACTGCAAAGCCCATCAAAACCATCCCAGTGCCTTTCTGAGCAATAAGCAATGCAGGACGGGAGGGAAGGTGTGGAAAAGGGACACGCTTTGGATGCTGAACGGTTCTCACCTGGAATAACAGAGATAGTTTTCAAAGCTCGGAGAACTCTGAAAGTTCTCAAGGCTGAGACATTCCCAAGGTCCACAAACTCTGTGACATATCTGCAATGAGGGAGGTCACACACAGAAAACACCATGACAATACACACACCCAGAAAAGAAAAACACCTACTACAGACAAAGCAATACAGCACTCACAGGGGGCCTGTACCCAACAGCTAACACCAAGCGGAGGCTGCCTTACCTGGAATAACAGATATAGTTTTCAAAGCTCTCAGAACCCTGAAAGTGCGCAGAGCTGAAACATTGCCTAGGTTTACAAACTCTGTTATATACCTGCAGAATTAAACCAGAGTTAATGGCACCGTTGGGGTCACCTTTTGGTTTCCATTGTAGGAAACAAGCATTGCAAGTGCTTTCGAATGGGCATTGCAAAGGGAGAACACGCTTCAAGGGTCTCCACGCTGCAACCGGCTCGTCCAGGTGCATGGGGTGGTACCTGCAGCCTCACCTACATGGGACTACATTTAGTGTTATCTCTATAGGAGAAGGTCATTGCAAAGCTTGAAGCTGGGAGGGGATTTGGTGGCATCGCCTCACTTCAGTGGTTTCGGGTGTATTTGCTTCACTTTGTGTTTGGCATAAAGCATCAGCATCTTTTGCTTTAAGGAGCATCCTTCAGTTTAATCCTTTATGCTTTACTACCTGTTAGTGAGGCACACGTAGGCTTATCCCCGTTTTACAAAGGGATAAACCCGAGATACACAGAGGATAAGATGCTTAGTGCAAGGGTAACAGGGTTGTATTTTACCACATCTTAGAACAGAGCATTTCCTCTGTGCTGTCTGGGGAGAAACAGGGTACAAAAAGGCAAAGAAATGCACAATATTTGAGACTACTCCGGGTGCTTCACAGAACTCAGACCTCCTTTAGTGGGATTTAAATAACACACAGGCTTGTTCCAGCCCTTGACACACAAAGAGATTGGATTGGAAGCCTATAGGCAACCTCACTGGGAATGAGGGGGTTACACAGTCAGATCAGCGGGAGATTTCACATTTAAGACCAATGCATTAGGCCTTTTAAAGCTGTTCCTTGTTCATCTCTAGAGAAACAAAGGCAGTACCCAATGCAGAGGTTGAACTCAGTGTGTGTGCACGGAAGTGGGAGCTTCCCCCACACAGGCACATTCACACTGTGCACAGCAGATCCACACCTCTTCTCGGGGGAAACTAAAGGCTCAGGGAGTGACTGGTTATGTGCCTTTTGTGCACAAGGTCCAACTCTTCCCATGTGATTTAATTGCACAGCTAAAAGGTATGGAGAAAAGAGCAGAAACTCTGGGAAATCAACAGCTTTGGGGGCAGAATCCAGCCCAAGAAAGGTATTTTCTATGATTAAAGCATACAAGCGCTCTGAACCCTTCAGAATGAGGTTCCTGAGCTTTCCTGCTGTCAACTATGGGAGCCCAAACATGCACACATGCAATAGCCTAATAAGAGTTGTCAAAGGGGATATAACATTCTCTTCCAGTAGTGCCTCAGACCACCAGGGCCATCCACAAGGTTCTCCTCAGTGGTACTGAGCCAAAGCAACCAGCAATACAGGGAAAATCTAGGGAGCACCTCCTGGTTCAGCTTTCAGCCATCCCTATGAATCCTCATAATCAACATAAGCTGAGCTAGCACAAGAGAAGAAAACGAGAAAGGAAAAGAACGTGTCTCCTTTTCCAGCTCATTGGAAAGGGGTTAATAATTACTCAACCTTAAATCCCAGCCTGGGAACTTTGACCGCACAAGCCCAAGGCGGGAAGGAGTGATGGAGAATAGATGTTCGGCTTAGTCCTGTGCTGAACAGGACGAGCTGCCACTCTGGCACATGAGCAGACTAAAATGCCAGGGGCTGTTATAAAGTCTTATATTCCTAAAGGCACGTTTCAACGTGTGTTTTGCAGCAGCAGCAACACTAACTCTGTGGAGTTGCAGTTTAGGTCTGCGACTCCATGTCAGGCTAAAGCTTTCTTCTGAAGAATCAAGAATGAGTCTTTTGGGGATGCATGTCAGTTTTCCTTCTTGTTTCCTTAACCGCCCTCCCCCCCTTAAGGTCCCGTCCCTTCCCACATGCCACAGATAGCTGAAGTAAGCCGAAAACACAACTTACGCCATCATGATCACGCTGAAATCCAGCCAGTTCCACGGATCCCGGAGGAAAGTAAAGCCGTCTATACAGAAACCTCTTGCAATGATTTTCACAAGGGATTCAAACGTATAAATGCCAGTGAATGTATACCTGCAGGAGGGAGGCGGTTGAAATGCCATTTTAGTGGTGACAAAAGAGGAATTAGAACAACTTGGGTCTAAACAAAGCAGGTAGAAAAGATGACTTGGGTTGATGGGAACTTACATTTGAGGAGGAACAGATTTGTTAACTAGAACAGAAGAAGCTTTTACTTACTCCACATTCTTCGACCATTCAGGTGGGTTACTAAAAGTCATGAATACACAGTTGGTCAAAATAGTGCACATAATGATCATGCTAAATACTGTAGAACAAAGTCAAGGATCAACAGGATACCAGTGTGGCTCTTTACATCAGCTTATGGCTCCCTAAGGATCACTTACTGCAATGAAACTCAACCATTCCCAGTCTATGTGGACTACAAATAAGAGCCAGGATGCTCCCAGCACTCACGGGACATAAGACTGGGGTGCCTATATATAAATAGTGGCTTTATGTCACCATTCAATTCATTTCCTATTCTCTGCTATGTCTTTGCAATTCCCAAATCACGCGCCTAAATGGCAGTGTCTCCCCAGATAATTCCAGCTATTCAGTAACATCAGCAGTATATCCAACTGGAAAGCAGCATTGCAATCCACGGACACCCATGACTTAGCTTGGAGAAGATCATAGGAATCTTTCCAAACATCTCTGTGTGTTCAGGATCTCATGTGGCACATTTGCAGATGGAAGGTGCTGGAGTGATGTGCAAGGACAGCACAATCTCAGCATTAGAAGCCTGAGTGCATATTAACTATGGAATTATCAGCAGAATGGGTCAGATCCAAGCTGTTGGACTTCCCAAACTGTTTAAGGAGACTCAATGGATCCCAGATCCAGGCCCAAGATCCATCTGTCAGCATCTTGGTCTCAACCTGAGAGAGCTGCATCTCTCAGCTGCATCCCAGAACATCCAGAGGGGAGAAATAACACAGGAGCCAAAGAAAACATTCCCAGCCTCAGATCCCAAAGGGACTTTGGAAAGATGGAAAAGCTTTTTCTTTGTATGAGATGCAGGAAGTGAGTAAAGAGAAGCCTTTAATCCAACACATGAATTCCACTTTGGAGTCACTTTCTATGAATAAATAACTAATGAGGGAAGCAGCTCATTCAATATCCCACTTTTTTCCTCCCCCCCTCTCCTAACAACACATGCAGATGATGTTTCCCATCTCTTTCCTACCTATTCCCAAGCTGTCTGAAGCCCTGCAGGGGAGAATTTTGGAATAGCCTTGCCATTAGAAGGGTGTTTGAGATGCCAAAAGAGCAAGGAATTAGTCAGAGTCTCATTCCATACAAGGTACCTTTGGCTCTTTCTCCACATGAGCTCTACTCCTCTTCATGTAAAGAATAAATCATAGTTGATCCAGTACTTACTGATGTCTGTGAACAATGTACAGACACAGATAGGTGCAAATAGCAGGGGAAATGAATGAGGTGACTTGCCTGGATGTGTCTCAAGGACCGTGCTTTTTCAATGCTCTGGGGCCACATGCACAACCCAAACTCATCCCCACTATTGGAACTGAGCACTAGGACAAGCAGCAAGAGGTTGGTTCAATGACTATACCAAGGCAGCAATAGCAATCAAAAGGATATGAATGTATCAAAATTTTAATAGCTATTCTTCTAAACAGATTAAAAGGACTTAAAATGTACAAGGCAGGTGTGGCACTAAATCGGAAGAAAGTTTTCCCTCTGTTTAGTACTACAAAGGTCTGTAGAGAAACAAAGAAAGAAAGAGAAAGAGAGAGTTAATGCAGGAAAATCAAAGCGTTCATTATTCCCCTGGTATAAAAATAGCATTTGCTGCCTTTCTTAGAGCATAATCTCCTTTATGAAGTTCCCATTAGGGTAAAACATCCCTACCAGTGCATCACGGGTAGTTCTACTCCAACCCATCCATTTCTAGAGACCTGGAGCAGAAGCCAAACCTCCCCATCCAAGAACACCCATTTTCCCTATTTCCACTATTATCCCTATCTCCTAAAGAACCCAAAGCAACTGAAGACCACAAATTCAGGAGCAGAACTGGCAGCTGAAACCCAGCTTTATGCCACTGCCCAGGGTACAAAACCATCTTTATGGCACAGGGTTCACGTAGCCCATGTCTCCTTCCCAAACAACACACAGGACAGCATCTCACCTGCAAGGAAGCAGGTAAGCATAAAGAACATGTCGCCACCACAGCCACAGGTCAGACACCCATCATTGGGAATTTGGAGCGCATTCCATACTGGTGCACCAGCTCCAGACAGAGCCATGTGCTCTCCCTGCCTTTAATGAGCGAGATGTTAGGGTTTGCTACTTTCTCCTTATATTGATTTATATTATATAAAGGTATACTGCTTTATAAAGAAATGAATGATGTAAATGCGAGGCAGAATCGATCCCATCTCCAGACTTCAAATCCAGACCTGCTGCTCCATCTCCCCACTAGCAACATGAGTACGGAGACAACCACATGCAGCGATCTGAAGAAAGCAGAATTAGAACTGGGGCTGCTTAATCCCAGCCCTCCCAATGCACCTACCACTCAACTGGAAGAAGAAAAGGCAGTTTGTGTGCACTGAAAAGCCTTGCCCATTGTACGTGCCCTCTGCAGCAGGGCAGGATGAAGCCCAAGAGCGTGGCAGGGGCACAAGCAAATCCAGCCCACCCTTTGCATTAGCCCGGAGCCCAACAGGAGGGAATCCACAAGGGCTTCCTGCCAATGCAGCCGCTGTGCTTCCCCAGGAGGCTGGCTCTTAGGGAATTTGTCATTTCCCCTCCTAGTAAAGGGAAATGAGGGGGATTTAGCTCATTTTGGGCTAAATGAGACCATCAAGCAGTAAATTATTTGCTAAGGAAATCAAAATCAGATTGCGGTTCGGCGCCGAGTGTGAAACATTAGTTAGCAGAACCACTAATGCATCCCCCAGCAAAAGCACTTTAAAGCCAGCTCTTAAACGGCAGCATCAAGAATTAATGACCAGATTACCTTGGCATGGAACAATATGCTCTAAGTTCTTCAAAAGTGCAGGTTACAGAGTGGTCGAGGGACACCCGATGTTAGGAACCAGCTCTGGCTCCTTCCCGATGCTGCAAACTCCCCAACACTCACAGAGCAGGTGTGTATCTTCATTCCCTCTCCTCTGCAGAGGCTTTGGAGCAGGATACCCATCACACCAGGATGTTCCGGGGCTTCAGTCGTGTCCCCAGCACAACCCTGAGCTCTCCCACATCTTTTAAGCAATGAAATGAGTGCTGAACATTACATGGGCACACGAGCTGGACCAAACCCCATGCAGCAGCTCAGTTCCATAGTGCCTCCATTTCCACTTGGGAAAGATCCCGGTGCGGCAGCCCCGTGGACAAGTAACCCTATTCTTCACGTGCAGACACAGGTACATGCTTCAGATGTAAACCCACCCAAAGCCTTTCGACCTGTACGACAGGAGCGAAGCCCAGATGGGAAGGCGGATGTCAACTGCTCTAAATGGAGTGGCAGAGCCTGTTTGCCTTGGAATGCTGGAGCGATTACATGGGAACACACATTGTCAATGGCTGTTACACAAGTGGCATTCCCTGAAGTAAGATAAGCTGCTTCATCCAACGAGCAGGGCAACTGCATGAACAACCTGCTTAGTCCTTCACCTATTACATGACCTCACATAAGGCAGCTCCGTGTTTTCTCTTCCATGTTGTTCCCATCTTCCTCTTTTTAGCCCATAATGCTTGTTGAGACTATTCCTGCCTATAAAGCCCATCACAACTGGGCCTCTCACACAGCCTTAGCACAAAGAAGGTGCTGCCCATCCCAGTGTGGTCACCGATTCCAACGAGTCCAAGCTCCGGTTCCTCTGTGTGTCTTCCCAAACCCTGGGTAAATCTCTGCTTGGCCTTGTCAATAGAAAGGAAAGCACAAAAGCCAAGAAGCGTTTGGCAGCTGAAACCCTTCTCTTCGCTTTGTCTTTCTGCTGCTGACACATTAAAACTCAATTGCAAAATGGCTGCGTGCTCTTAAGATGTTTGCTGGTTCAGGGCCAAGAACATCCTTAAGCCCTTTGAAGATCTGCTGAGGCAAAGCTCAAAACCCAGAGGAAGGTGAGACCTGGAGAAAGGCATTTTCTTCCAAGAGGTGAAGTCTGAACTTCCCAAAGTCTCCATTTGTGGTTAAAGAGAAAGGTTCTTTGTCCACTTCAGGTTAAAGTTGGCTTCACGGAAGCCTTAGAACCAGTTCTCTTACAGAAAGAAGATCACCAAAGAGAAGTCATGTCTAAATCCATCTGCAGAACAGCACACTAAAGCTGTGCTGGAGCATGAGAGAACCGAGCAAGTGATGGCAAAGAGCACCCCAGTGATGGGGAGGTTTAAAATACTCCCGCACGCAGGTTTTACATGGAGCCTTTCTGCAATGGTTGGGAAGTGAGGAGGAGTGGGCAGCAGCTCCAGGGAGAAAACAGCTTTCTGAACAGCCTAAGAACATATGGAAGCACATTCCTGCAGCGGTAACATGACTGCCTCAGCCTCAAAAAAATCAGCAGTAGAGAGCGATGACTTTCTGATGACACCCTGAGCAAGTTACTTGAACAGAGCTATTTTCAACATTCCTCTTGCAGGGAATTCTGCCACTCTGGAGGCTGAAGGAGGAGAGACAGAATTGAGCAAAACAGCTCTCAAAAGGTGTAATTGCTAATAGAGAAATCGCACTATTTAGTATTTCTTTTCCCACCCCTCAAAAGGGGATCGATTTCTTCTTCACCTCCATTCTTTATGGAGGAAAGAACCTGCCACGTTTTGCTCTTGTTTTAACCTCTCGTTTCAACGTAGGAAACAAAAAAAAACCTTGACATTTATTTCAATGTATCAACTAAACCATTCCTGAAAGATGGATTTGTAAAAATAGACATTGTTCTAAGTGCAATGTGGAGAAGCTGATCTGGGTTTCAGTGCCAACGACGGCACAATCTGCCTCTGGAAAGGGATTCATGCTGCCTCCGAGGCGGAAATGATTCTCCTCCCTTCCACTCATCACCAGTGGGCTGCAGCTATTTAGGTGACTGCAGCAGAGCCTCTCGCCTCCTGCTCCGAGCCACGCTCGTGTATCCCGAGCCCAGCAGGAAGCGCAATGTGCTACGGCAGCACCTGGGGCTGGGTGCAAGCACCACTGGTCTCCTGCCTCCATCCCACCTTGCTTCCATCTGACGCCCAGAAAGGGCTGGAGAAGACGACTGACAGGGATTACGCTCTCCTCCCTGTTCCTAGGACAGCTAGGAAGGGCATGCTTGCTTTTCCTGCTCCTTTTAAGCCTACCAGAGGGATGGAGCGGAAGGAAAAATGGCATTAAACATGGAAAACCTGGGAAAAGCTTTTGGAAATAAGGATAAAAGGCTCGGTTTTGAGATGGTCCCAAATCTTGCCTCTGTTTCAATGACTTCACTGCTCTGCCAAGCCCGCGACCTTGTAGGGCCATTCCCTTGCCCTGCAGAAGCACATGTAAGAGCCAGACGTGCCTCTCCCAAGCTGGTGTCTCACATCCCTGTGATTCTCCCAGGTCCACGGCGCCAAGGTGACATTCCGGACCCGAGGGCCCGTTTCCAAACCCTGCATGTGACTTGACGAAGTTGCAAGTCACTCCATTGGCACAAAGGCACTAGAAGGATCCTCAGGTGCTCATCTGCAAGCTATAGGTGACCTCAGATGCTCACAGAGGTACAGCCAGTCCCCTGTAACTGCAGGGTTCATTTTACCACTGAACTCAGTGGGCTTCTGTATGATCCCAACTCCCAGAAAGCTCAGGGACCTCCTAAATGGAGCCACTGCAGAAGCATTAACACCTTTACCCAGCTCTAGATGAGATTCTCACTGGGTGAAATGGAAGTTACTTGAGGACCATGATGTGGCAGAAGCACAGTCAATGGGAAAGAAGAAGGTGTTCAGTAGGAGTGACAACCTCGGCCATAAATGGAAGAGAAGGAAAGAGAGGTCGAAAAGATGGAAAAACTGTAGGAAATAGAAGTACTACTCATGGGCCAGTATAGCCCAGCTCCTACCTCTTGCTTAAGCAACCGCTGCAGACTAGACTGAGGCAAGCATCTGCTTTGCCTTCATTGCTACGGATGCTCCCACATCCAAGGCAGCCTGAGTTTTGCTTGCACATGTTACCAGGGAAGTTCATGTACCTTTTGGGCTGGTTTCCACAAGCATCATGGGCTTCTGTGATGTGCTTCAGGCCAGGAACTGGACTTACTATTTGCAAACCAAAGAATCATGAACATGTTCTCTCTGATACTTCCACAAAGACAAAAAGGAGCTGAATTACCCCCAAAACCTGCTACCTGTGAGCAAAGGGACTCTCCTGATACTCCTACGAGTCATCACTCCCACTTTGCTAAATGAAACAGCAGGGAAAAGGGAAGCAGCTCAGACAAAAGCCTTGCAGGGCTGGGCTCCGGAGCTGGGAATTCTGAGTCCCTGCACCATGGTTGTGTTTCTAGGTCACGCTGTTTCTCCTTTCAATATCAGTTAACAGGCCACTGGAATGTTCAGCTTCTCCGTGAGGATGCAGTTTCAGTTCCCGTGGCTAACCCAAGATCACTGTGTCCTCCTGCAAGGCAGAGCCAGCAGCTGATCTGTTCCTCTGTGTGCTGCACATCTCGCTTTAAAGGAAAAGACCTCTGATGCAAAGCCTTCTGGAGAGGAAAACCAAAAAAACTCTTGGAAAACTTCCCATGATCCGAGCAGCTTCGCAATTCCTGATGATTCAGAAGGGCCTTTTTTAATGGCCTTAAAAAAAATGCCTTGTGGGAAGTCACTATTTGAAGCAGCAAAGCAGCAGCGCAGCCCAAAGCTATCCCCACACTGAAGTGGATGCAAAAGGAACTGAGCCAGTTCTAGTGTTTATGGGAAGAGCAAAGCTCTTTGCACTTTGTCTCCCATCTCCAGAACATTCCTCTCCATCTGCAGCAGCTCCAGCTCCACACACAGGCACAATGGAGCAAGAGAGACTCGGGGACTGGGAATGTAACTTGGTTTTCCCTAAAAACTAAGGATTTCTTCCTAGCATTGTGCTGGGAGAAAGCGTGAGTACCGCCAGGGCTCCTCCCTCGCCTCCTACTTGTGGTGGAACACCAAGACACCCAAGAAGCCTTCACCCAGTGCCCACAGCCCCGTCAGCACTCCCCTACTATAGGTCAATTCTCCCACAGATGTTGTGTCCATTCAAGTACATGGATACCAACCACTCCTGCTTGGATCTGCAGCAGCATCCTCTAACACTGGCTTTGGGTGGGTGCAAGTGGCCACATGCAACCAAAGGCATCCTGAGAACTACACGTCTCTCTCACAACCTGCCCACCCCAAACTCAGGCAACACCATTCTGAGGGATAACCTGAGCTACATCCACCTCAAAACCAGCTCACAGACAGTTCAACCTGTTTCAAAGCCCTGTTGAATTGGCACCTGCCTTCCCAGCACAACAAATAAGCATTGAATCCACTGGTGTAAATGTGGAGAAGAATGAGCAGTTACACCCAACATCAGCAGCAAATCCAGTTGATTTCATGTGACAGAACCACCCCTGAGTGTGGCAGAGACAACGCAAAGTCTTGCTACCCATGAGAGCTCAGGTTTGGACTGGTCACATCACGACAGTGGTCACATCCAGGCTCTCCAGTGGCACAGCTAATCCTGAGTTATAGGGGGTAACTATCTCTGATGAGTCAAATTGAATCTCTATCAAAGAAAGCAAGGGCATTAAACAGTAGAAAAGAGCCTCAGTTTTAAGCCCTTTGGCCTTCTAAGAAAACCAGTGACAGTGCTCTTCCTTCTTTCCCCATAGAAGATCCCCCCTCTCCATTTCCAGCACGGGGTTTGCTTACTCACCCCTTTCCTCACAATGCCACTTCATTCCTTACTGCATCCCGGCACCCCTAAATGCCTCCTGCCACATCACCTTAGTGCCACAGACAGTAAATATGTTTGAAACCAAAATGATGTCGATGAAAGGCAGTTAATCTCATTGGGGTTTTAGTCCTCATCGCTTCATAACCATCAAATTCCATGCTAGTAAATCAAATACGCACTTCAAACCGTTACCCCTCAATGAAAGTCTTCTTGCCCTTACGGTTAACACTGGCACCTCAGCATGACTTCAGCCATATTTAGCTGCCAGCCCTTGTTCTCCCAACTCCATCCAAGCAGGAGCGTGACACCTCTGTTAAACCCCAAAGAAAAACACATAACACAACAAGCCCCATCCATAGACTCCGCTCGTTGTCTTCTACTTAAACCATACCCAAACCTGTCATTCCCTAAAGCAAAAGGCAGTTTAGCGCCTTCCTTCTTGCCGACTCACTTTCTGGGTCATATAATAAGGGTCAAAGTCCTCCAGGGGTACAGCAACCAGGCCTTTTGGGATGTCCCCGTAGATGAAAGGCAAGTTCTTCCCCGCCTCGAGGTCACTGTTGGGTTTTGGTTTGCTGTCTTCATCGTCATCCCGGTGGCTGCTGTCCTGCTTGGAGCGCTGCTTCTTCTTCAGCTCGGCGATGTGCTTCTCGATGTTGGCCAGAGACTCCGGCGTGAAGGGTTTGAAGCTCTCAGGGCCTGGTGGTGCGAGCAGCCGCGCTGCCATCTTTTCATCCTGCAGCAGCTTCTTTTGCTCTGTTGCACCCGGACAGGTCAGCTCTGCAGGGGAGCAAAGAGCACACGTACAACAAGGTCAGGCACGGCAAGAACACGGAGCAGCTCTGGGCTTCCAGCCCTCACCCCATGGACCAAGTGATGGACACTGGGAGAACCTGCCATCGCTGCCCTCCCCTGCCCGTCGCTGCATCTGGATGTACAACACAAGCAGAGCATCGCACAGCCCTGGATCTCCAGCCCACTTTGGGTATCTCCTGAACACGAACTCTGTTCTATTCCCTACCCCACTTCAGACATAGTGGGATACGTCCCACTCTTCCCGGGCCATGGCAGGGGGTTGGAACTGGATGATCTTAAGATCCCGCCCAACCCAAACCAGTCTATGGTTCTACAGAAACTATTCTGCAAAGCAACGGTACCAAACCCAGGGTTTTGTAGCCAACGTGCATGGAATATGCTGAGCTCCTTCATGTCCTATCAGATATTATTCAGTTAAGGAGAAGTTGCCTTTATGACTTCAGCATTGGAATGGGAAGAAGTTCTTCCCTGTGAGGGTCGTGGGAGACTGGCACAGGATGTGGCTGCCCCATCCCTGGCAGTGTTCAAGGCCAGGTTGGACAGAGGGGCTTGGAACAACCTGCTCCAGTGGAAGGTGTCCCTGCCCATGGAACTGGATGAGCTTTAAGCTCCCTTCATCCCAACCCATTCCATGGTCCTACGAGCATGGCAGGGAGTGCTCTAGGTAGGACCAAGACGTCAGTGGGTTCACCTCTTCCTCCCCTGAGCACACCACGTCTCAGTTATGGGAAGTCAAATCTCACCCTTTCATTCATATATATATCATATATAAACGGTTTCTATTCATTTCAAGCCCTAAGAATGAAATCATTTGACAAGACTTCCATCAATAGTCATTCCTGACACTTAGATTCCTCCAATATGCAGGTTGGACACAGAGTCTTTGCATCAGATGCAACATGATAGAGCACTTCTCCATGATGACAAGGGAAGAGCTTCCAACCTGCAAAGGGTTTGACACTACCAAGAGCACTTTGCTCCCTTCAGCAAGCAAGAATATGCTGCATTCCTGAGCCACGGGGACCTCTTTTCCCACTCCAGGAGCAGGCCAAGAGAGGAGAGGAATGACAGAAGCCCTGCACTGATGCAACAGCACTGCAGTGCTGCAGGCTGGAATACAACCCAGCCCTGACACGGCTTTGGCACTCCAGGGAGGAACTCAAACACCAAAGTGGCAACGGATTCAAGCAGGAAGGCAGGACAGCTGGGAGGGGACGGTGTGGAAAGGGTCCAAAAGCTCCCTGGGACAAGGCCCCTTAAGTAAGGGATAAAGAGAGATCCTTTAAGGTAACACACACAGAGCATCGAAATAGCTATTCAAGATTTGTAATCTCTGAAAGAATCACTTCCAAATTCCTTAATAACTGTGATATGGGACCAAATGGTTAAAATCCCACTGTTTCAGCACTGAAGAGTGTTCTGTGTCCACATGGGAAGAGCTCACACAAGCCAGAGACATCATGGAAACACAGGCACGCTCCTGGCTGGAAGTCTGAGCTGGGACGTGCTTTATCCAGCCTCCGAACCCACGAGTCACAACTTCCTATGGATTGCAGCGAATAAACACAGCTTACAACGGAATACCTGGAGATCCCAGCCTTTAACATGGAATCTGGGGTACTTCCGAAGCCACAACATCTAGCGCAAAGTATCCTTCCAAGAAATAGTTGTTCCTGCTTCACTGCAGCTCGGATATTGCCATTTACACACTGGGAGGGCTCCCCTTCATCCTAAAGCGCTCCAACACCCGTGGAACTTCAACCACAAAACCTTAAGGATAGATCCTGTGTAAGTACACAGCTTAGATTCTATCCACAGGAACTTGACCAGGTATTTCTGGAGTAGGAACAAGAAAGACTCAAAAAGGATGGCACGAAGGGGAGAGAAAAGCCAGTCTCTTGGTCACATTATCTCTGGAATCATCACGGAATAACCAGCTGATATTAAGGAAAATTAATTTCTTCTATTCTTGCAGCATTTGCATGCATTTAATTACCAAATTTCCCACATCCTGTGGAACTACAGAGCAGCTTTGGGGATGTGGTCTAATTGAATGGCACAGATAAATATGTAAGGCCTGAATTTAGAAACCAAAGTAGCTCAGGGACACAGCATCAGAAAAAGGGGGGAAAATGAAGGCAGGAATGATATGCCTGATCTCTGTGTCCAATTACACAACCAGCAATGGGAAGCCACCACCTAATGTGCTAAGTGGCCATTTAATGAACCAACCCAAAGCCAACAAGCATCCCCCTGGTACCCAGCTGCACAGCAGGGTGGCTTTGCACAGGTCCTGTGCATCCATCCATTAGGAGATGCTGTGATTTATCCTGATGGACCAGCTCTGCCTCATGCTCCTCATCCTCCTTGTGTTCACACGTGGTGCAGACTCTGCTGCTGAAGTGATAACCAGCAACTGCTTTCGTATCTCCTCGTAGGGCTGCTACTTGCTCAACAGCAATAGGTAATAGTGACCTGAGGCTTTCAGTTCCTGCCTGTCCCGATTTCCTTTGGAAGTTCTCCCACGTTAAGATAACATTAAGGATGGGAATGAAATATTGAATTCAACACCATAAAGGGGCCTACAGGAAACCTGGAGAGGGGCTTTGGACAAGGAACAGAGGGACAGCACAAGGGGAATGGCTTCAACCTGCCAGAGGGGAGATTGAGATGGGATCTTAGGCAGAAGCTCTTCCCTGGGAGGGTGGTGGGACACTGGGATGGGTTGAAGGGAGAAGCTGTGGCTGCCCCATCCCTGGCAGTGCTCAAGGCCAGGTTGGGGCAACTTGCTCTAGTGGAAGGTGTCCCTGCCCAGGGCAGGGGGTTGGAGCTGGAGGAGCTTTAAGGTCCTTTCCAACCCAAACCAGGCTACTTGAAAGAGCTTGACTAGAATTAGTCCTTCTGCACATGTTGGCTGAATGAACAAGTATTGAGCTACCTTCCTCCTGTGGATCTCAGGTTCTATAAGGGCTGCATGGCTCATCCTCATCGATAGACAATTCCACGCGGCACATGTGGCCTCCTGCAGCCCATGGGCTGTTCAGCACATCAAGCTTCTTTAAACTAGAAAACCAGTCAGCTTTATTCTGTCACTGAGGATGGGATATACAAAACTTGGGAAGAATAAAGGTTGGAATTTACTTTGGCACTTTCCCCATGGGAATCTTCAACCTCTAAGGACAAAAAGGTTTGGAAAACTAAGACAAAGACTCACCATCAGGTAGAGCCGAAGCAGCGGTTTTGTGCTGGAGTGATGGATAACTGCACCTCCATCCCTCCAACTGCATCTCCATCCATTCGGATGGAGAACTGTGTGACTCCGCGTCAGGAATTCATCCTGGGAACGTGCAGCTCAGTGTCCGGCTCCCTGGGGCCAGCCTGCACATTGACACTGACGTTTCCCACGGATTTTACACCAGAAAAGAAGATGCTGCATTGAGGTGCCCAATTGCTAAGACTTAATTATTTCTCCTAACAGTTCCCAGCAGCCCATTTAGTACATTCTGAGATATTCTGATCAATTATTCAAGCTGATTGTCCCAATAAATTAAAACCACGTTTCTGAGGCAGTATCTCTGCTTTAAGACATTCCTCCTTTCATTCACTTGCAAGATTCAGTCACTCTCAGCACGTCTTTGAGAGAGAACCCTTCTAGATGCAGCTTTATATAACCCACCCAGACACACATGGCCCTGATTAGAACATGCAGGGCTGGGGCAGGAAGGAAATGACAGCGTGGATGAGCAGCCCTTTGAAATCCTCCTGCCTTCAATCCAAACCAAATGGTCCATGGATGAGGAATCCTTCAGGAGAACTCACCCATCTCCTCCTGTGTGCCTGCAACAGGCCAGTTTTAGCAATGAAAAGGGAGCCTTTCCCTTAGGAAAGCTCTTGTGCCACATTATTCCTGCTAACCCAAATCTAACTCCTTGTTCCATTCATTCAGACCCACAGGATAGGGGTAAGGTACCTTATTCTAGACAATCCTCGTGGAGCACTCAAATGGTAGGACCACAAATGGTTCAAATAGGGACAAACATGAAGGGGAGGTAAAGAAACCCCCCTCGTGGAGCAGGCATTACCATCCTGCTCCTGATTTCACTGGACGGGTTCAGCTCCTGCTGGAAACACGATTGGAACAGCAGCACTGGATGTTCCACCTCATGTTTCCAGGCTACTTTCCCACGTAGGTGAAATAGGTCTCATACTGGATCACTTCAATCACATGAAATCACTCAGGTTGATCACAACTGGCCTAAGGATCAAGCATCCAGCTCTGCAACTTCCAAAGGATAACACCAGGCTCCTTCAGGTAAGACTTTCAAGTATCCTCCCTCATACCCAATGCCAGAAATAGCCTCTCAATGGCCAAAAAGAGCTAAATATTGCTGAGTTTGCCCCCCAAAGCTACAGGAGCTTCTGACCCCAAGCAAGCACCACCTCCGAGCCATGCAGAAGGGTTTCAAAGCATGACCAAAGAGACATTCATCAATAATGATGATATTTGGGTTTAAAGTTCATATGGGGAGCTCTAGAAGTGATAGTCTGCAGGTGGAGAGGGACAGGAGGGGGGTTTTAGCCATCTTCACTGTGTTCTGTTCCAGTCCAAGGCTGCTTCTACTCAAAGCAGCCCGTGTGCTGATGCGCTCCATTAGCAGGAATAGCACTTTGGTATAGGACAAGGGGGAGGGAAGAGAAGGCAGAAGTTACTCCAACTTTACGACAGTATTGACACTCCTTCCCAAGACCGAAGTGTTAAAAGCCAGTCTGAAGCTGAGCTAATGCCAAGGAGGGGTTTTAATGCACTTCACCAGCAGCAAACCACCACTCGCACTCTCCAGCTACACCTGAGTGCAATAACAGGGCATAAGGGGGAAGTCCCACGCACTGATTTACTTCTGAATGCCGCTGGATTCAGACGCCCAGCGATGCCCAGCTCTCTGCCCTCCTACCACCAGCACAAGCCACCTCTTCCTCTGCTTTCCTGCGTTCTCTTCCCCCCTGCCTTGAACCCAAACCTTTGAGCACAACAGTAAATGATTGATGCTGGTGCCTCTGTTGATGTCAATGGCAGCAGCAGCCATGGATCGATGGTGAATGGGAAGCATGTGCCCATGTGAGCCCGGCACGTCCCGGGGCCAGCAGCTCCCCACTCATTGAACCAGAGGCAGCATCAATCGCTAACGTGGGAGCCTGTTTTCATGAGCCAGCAAGAAGCAAACCCGCTCATGAGGAGCGAACAGGAGGAGGGGATCCCATCATCTCCATCTCCCCTCAGCACTGCCTATTGCTTCTGTCTTATTTCACCTCCTTCGGCTGCGAAGGAAAGTCCATCCATGCTCAATGTGTTGCAACATGCAATTGCTCTCTCTTCTGGGCATTAGAAACCCAGTTCCCCACCTCTGCTGGCAAAATACCCACATCATTGTACTTGTGCAACATCTACACCGGGATCCTGATCCAAGCCATCCATAGGAGCTTATATAACTGGGTACATGGTTTGCAATAGGTCCAGGTTCTTCCACATGGGATGAATGACACAGTAGGAGCGTTGGGACACATCAAAAGGGTCAAGTAGCCCCTTCGGAGCCCCCTTGGTGGGTGTTGTATTCAAACGCCACCGGAGCTCAGGATGGGAGCTCGCCAAACACACACCACAGATGGTGGCCACAACCAGGCTCCCAGAGGCCTCACAGGGAACCAGTACGGAAAATGGCACCCGGAATGGTGCCCGTTTGGTTCCTCCTCCTGGCACTTCCCATCCACCGCACACAACATTCCCAGAGGGAAAGACGGGGCTGCAGGCAGAGGAAGAGCTCCCCATGGCTGACATCACCACCCCAAGGCTGCCCCTCACGCTCTGCCGTGAGCACTTCCCGGGAGAGTATCCATTGGGAACGCCGGAAAAGCAGCACATCCATGGCAGAGCATTCCCAGACCCCCTCCCTCCCAAACCAGGAGGGAATCTCAGCTGGAATGCTTTGTGTCCCCTCTGAAGGCAACGGGGGGCTGCAGGAACACCAGTGTGAAACGAGGACATACGGGTCATGGGTTCCCACTGGGTGGAATGCTGCAGTGTCCCAAGGCCCAGGATACGTGTCTACACGCAGCAGCATCATAACCAGCGCCTCCAAACCGACCCCCCCAGGACCATTCCCAGCACATGGAGAGCCAGCAGCTTCCCAGGACCAAGCTGCCCTCACGCACCTGTGTCCTGCTCACACACATCCCCTTATCCCTCACACTTGGAGGCTTCATCCCAGATCATCCGCAGCCACCACCATGGAGCAGAATTCCAGCTTCCCCACCCCCACACTGGCTGGGCAGGATGGATGGGGGGGGGCGCGGGAAGAGAATGAAACACCCAGATTTTTAATGGGAAAAGCTTCCGAACGTGTCATTCCCGCTGCCCAGGAAGGGAAAAGCCTCAGTTCAGCCCCCGTAAGTGAAGGAAGTGGGAGCACGAACCACGATGCCAACATCTGGGTCAGGCTGGAACCTCAAAGCCGCCCCATGCACCCCAAAAACTCCATCCTCCAACTTCTCCCCCTCCCAAGCGGGAGGCTGAGGGAGTGGGGGAGGCGGAGGGATGTACCAGCGCTGCAGCTAGTGCTGGGGGGGGGAAGGGACAGCGAGAGAACTCCGGTTATCCCTCCCCACAATGCAGACAAAGAGCACAGCCCCAATTCGGGTGCCTCGAGAAGGGCCCCGCTGGCCCCCGGGATGCAGGAGGGATGGAGGGAGGGATGGAGGGATGGA
>NW_009926707.1:0-428 GCF_000696875.1 Nestor notabilis
TGGAGAGCTCTGCAACGGTGCCTCTGGTTTTCGGCTTGATCCTCACTTTCCCATCTAAAAGTCCCATTGTATGCATCTTCAGGCATGCCTGCTCGAGGCTGGGCTGAGCCCGTCGCATTGAGCACGAACGTACGTCTCCTGCTTGAACACGCGAAGTGCTAGGAGACAAAACTGCTGCTGGGCCTCTTTAGCACATGGAGAGCTCTGCAACGGTGCCACTTACATTGGGCTTGCTCCTCGCTTTCCCACCTAAAAGTCAAATTGTATGCTTCTTCCACCATGCCTGGTCGAGGCTGTGCCGAGCCCGTGGTATAGAGCACGAACGTACGTCTCCTGCTTGAACACGCGAAGTGCTAGGAGACAAAACTGCTGCTGGGCCTCTTTAGCGCCGGGAGAGCTCTGCAACGGTGCGACTTGCATTGGGCTCG
>NW_009926708.1:0-1547 GCF_000696875.1 Nestor notabilis
TATGGCTGCGCTGCACCAGCGGAATGTCCACTCAATCTGTTGAGAAGTTAGCACAGCAAACATGCACCGGGCATATTAAACACAGGCTGAACTGGCGCAGTGAATATTTATTAGCGAAAATATTGGTTCTCAAAAACAGAAATAAAACAGGGTAATGGATGAAGGGGGAGAATAGACTTAACACCGAAATAAATATCAAAGTTGCAAAGGAAAAAAGGAGGGGGAAAAAAAAAAAAAGAAAAAAGGAGGCAAAAATATAGTGTTAAAACAAAGCTGCGAATTGGGCCCCCGATTTAATGCATCCCCTGGGATGAAAAGGTTGGACAGACTGTTGGAATTGAGATACTACTTTTAGTACACAGCCCCTGTAATGCTGTCAGCTTTATTTCCTTTGACAAATGTGAAATAAAATTTGTCAAAGTTAGGGCTTGGTAAGTTTGCTATTGAAAATTCAATTGGTAATAACTAGTATAGCCTGGCACTCAGGACGGCTTTAAAGGAAAGGGATGTTTAAGATGCTGGGGGGGGGGGGGGGGGGAGAAAGAGGGAAAAAAAATACAGCTTGTAGCTCACTTTTAAAAAATTGAGCAGTTGACTTAGGCAATGAGGCTCCTCCATTTATTATTAGTTGTAATCAACAGTGGAGATGCCACTTGTATTTGCTTTCTGGTATTACATCTGACACAGAAGCCGGGTTTAAAAGAAGACTTTGAGTGATGTGTGGAAGAAGAGGAATACCCGTTACCTAAAGCAGCACCAAACCCTGAGTTAACACAGTGAATGCGAGAGGGGAAAGGCAGGCAGAGGAAATATTTTTGCCTAACGATGCTCCTTTTAATATTAATCTGCCCTTAATCCCACTTACATAGAGTAAATAGCTCGGATTCTCTCCCTAGAACCAGAATCGCGCCTGTTAATAGTATAAAACTGTTTGCCAGCCATGCTTAATAAATCGGTCTTTTGCTTCCTTTGCCATTTGTCACTTACTATACTTTAAGCACATGCCCTTCCAGGGCAAAAAAAAGCCATTCCTGTGGATGCCGTGTTGGAAAAGCTGGCTTGTATAACACACATTATCTTTTTCCCCCTCATCCCTGAGAACAAAGAAGCCTTTAATAAAAGAGACTGTTTTGGGAAACTGTGCTGTTATATAGAAGACAATCTCCAGGATATTTTTTTTTGTCCCTGATTTTTATTATTCTTATTATTTTTATTTTGGTTCTTGCTGCAGCACCTCAGCACACACCGTACTTGGAAGACAAACAGGCCGGCACTGATATTTCTGTACTAATTTGAAATGTAATCTAATTTCTCAGAACTCCGCTGATTTGATTTTAAAAGTGGGCAATTTGCACTATTTGCAGAGGAGTCACTGGGTGCACATGAAAATTCTCTCTTTTAATATAATTCTCAGTCAGCCCAAATATCTTCCCTGATGCAGTAGTTCCACATCAGCTGCTGCTTCTTTATTTGAAAGAACAACATAAGAACATCTCTAGCTGGGTGATTCTTGAATCGTTATGTCATGGAAGTGTTTTAGCTCTTCC
>NW_009926708.1:4078-9078 GCF_000696875.1 Nestor notabilis
CAGGGAAATCAGATAATCAGCAGCTCGGTCCAGAGGAAGGCTGGCGGCCGAGCAGCACCGCGGTGGCAGCGACATCCATCCCCCGGGCATCAGGCCCCCTCCATCACCCTGGAAAGGGGGAGGGAATCCCCCCCCCACCCCCAGGGTAACTTTGCTGCCGTACCTCCAAGTTGTGCTGGCGTTACCTTCGCTGCTGTATTTGTTATCCTAATAAAAGTTTCTTGGCTCTGCCATAAAGTTGTCACTTTAAAGGCATGTTATGAAAAACAACTGCTGGCGTGGTGGCGTGTGGGGTGAATATGTATAAAGGGGTTGGGGGTGGGGGGATTTAATAAAACGTATTGAGGAATTAAGCTAGGCAGAAGCAATCTGCTACATTCCAGCCCTAGGAAGGTCGGCTGCGGGAAAAATATTAATATTCCTTCTTAAGCCTCAATCCAGCAAGCGGGAAAACTTCACGCCCCATGGAAAACAGAGCTGAGCTCAGGGTCGACTTCTGAAGGGCTGTTTGCAGGATCCCAGCCTCGGGTTTCAGGGGTGGGTGGCCTTCACCCCACGCGCAGCATCCTCCCTCCCCGCCGAGGGCTGGCTTTGCTCCGGAGGGAGAGGACTTTGCAAGGAAAGATGCTGCAAATCAGGAGGAAGGTGTGTGAGCGAGGCTGGGTGATGGAGTGTCTGCCTGCGCTGCTGCTGCCAGCCTGGGAAATAAAGGGAAAGCAAAAGAATCATTCCAAAATCCTCTGTTAAAGGCAGTGATTTTTCTAATTAAGGAAAGTCACCGGATTCTGTAGCAAATCCTTCTGTGTGGGTGCGTGAACTTGAGCCTGTGCATTTAGGACAATACATGTTATGCTGGTTTTTAATCTGTTAAAAAGAGCTCACAGGTCTGCAGGCTCCAAAAACATCTTTAGATTTGGAGTGACCCTTGTCCTATTATAGGACCCAGTGTAATAAAAGCTGCAGGCCTTACAAAGAGTCAGAAAAGTTCAGACATTAACCAAGTTAACATAAAAATTGCTAGAAAACACAGGAATAGTAATTTGGGGATAAGAAAGGAGGTAGAATTCACATTATAAGTGCAAGTGATCTGGAAATGGATGTTTGTCTTGGACATTTCCAGGGAAGTGACATCATGCAGTTATGTCTATTGGGATATTAGTTCTGCATTTTTCAGCCCAGATTCTGGCACTAAAGTTGGCAAAATTAGCCCATTTTGTTAAAGTGATCTTCGAGCCGCCCACCTCCACCACACATTACAGCACACCTATGACATGACCCAAGAACAATGGGTGAAAAATGGGCTATAAAAACATGAATGGCCTGCTTCATATAAAGCAGATTTTATAGTGCAGGTGTGCCTTCATTTATCGATACTGTAAAGCAGTGAGATCATACCGGCAGTAAAACACAACATTTGTAAAACAACAACAACAAAAAAATTCCTATTAATTAAAAATGTAATGGCACAGATAAAAACTCAACGGGGTGTTTTATAAATATATTTGATATTTTGTCATCAGATGCTTTACATCATCTCACACAGCATTCAGCCAGCCCCGAGAAGGATATCTGGAAAGGTAAAATAAAAAAGGACTTAATTGAACTGTAAACCTATATCCCACGTTTAGGGAAAATCCAGGCATGTAAAAATATCTATTTAATAAGTGCCGTTTAAGTTGTTAAAGCTGGTGGTGGGGTGGCTTTTTTTTTTTAACTTCACCCATTAGGATATGAATGGGAAAAATTATGAATAGGAAATCCTGCTGGAGTTTTTATTGCCTATTTCCTTTCGGGAAGATGGCATTGTTCCTCTTTTAAAAAAGGGAAGGGGCGTAAAACAAGCCGAGGCGTATGACAGACATCCTTCAAAGCTCAAATGGCAGAAGTATGTTGTTATGTATTTTTGTTACTTGCAAGGCAAAGGCTGTTCTATTTTTAAGCAGGGCTGTGCTGCTGTGTACGTTTCACTTCCCTCGAAAGGGGTTTTGGCATAATGTTGTTTTGATTAAGGGAGATTTCTGTTCTATTCTATTTAGGCTCGTACGTTTCTTCAGCACAATGCAGGGGGAGAGGCAGGACCGAGGGATTTTGGGGGTTGGGGTTTTATTTTTTGGAGTTTTTCCCTTTTTCTTTCCTCTCCCCCGAGCTCACTCCAGGACAGAATAACATTTTTCTGCCCATATCAACAGCTCCAGGAACCCTTACCTGTGCAGCAGGGCTTTGCAAAACCCACCTGTCGAGCTGCACTTTAAGGGGGTTTTAGGGTCGTCTTGTCCTTCATCATCTTGTTTTTATCTACACATTTTTTAATATTTTAATGCATATTTTTATGTTTTTCTATTTATTTTATATTTTTTGGGAAAAAACCTAAAAATCTAACCGATTTCTTGGGTAATGTCTCCCCAGACTCTCAGCTCCCTGGATCACCCTGAGTTAAATAAGTGCGGGCAGAGCCAGCACTGGCAGGTAAAGGGTCTGCCTCTATCACCCCAGGGCAGTTTTGGCCATGCAGAGCCAAGAGGAGGTGGCACAGAGGTGAAATGCAGTAGGATTTAGGGAGCTTTGCCCCAGGGCAGACATAGGTGCTGAGGCACCCAAAAGTGAGGGCACCCCACGGCTGCAGCCTGGGGCTCTTGAGGCAGAGCCCACGCGGGACCCTCCTCTTGGGGACTGCACTTACCCTCTTCCCTCACCTCTCCTTATTGACTCCCCCTCCCCAACTGCCACGACTGCAGCTTGTGTCATCATGTTCGGCACAGATGTTCCAGCAGCTGTACATGTTGAGCATGTTTTTAAAGATTTTTTTTCCTTTCTTTTTTTTTTTCTCTTTCCTACGGGCCTGATAACAATTCCCAACCGCTGCCATCGGACAACACGCTGGGGACCGCCGGCATCTCCACTGTGGACAAAGCTTCCTACACAAACCAGCTTTCCCTAAATTCATAGCATCCCAGCCTGGTTTGTGCTGGAAGGGAACTTAAAGCTCATCCAGCTCCAACCCCTGCCCCGGGCAGGGACACCTTCCACTAGAGCAGGTTGCTCCAAGCCCCTGTGTCCAACCTGGCCTTGAACACTGCCAGGGATGGGGCAGCCACAGCTTCTCTGGGCACCCTGTGCCAGCGCCTCAGCACCCTCCCAGGGAAGAGCTTCTGCCTCAGAGCTCATCTCAGTCTCCCCTCTGGCAGGGTCAAGCCATTCCCCCTTGGACTGTCACCACACACTTTCCTATTTTATTTAGCATTGTCTTACTTTGTCTCTTACTTTGCAGTGCCTGGGTGCCAGCTTTAGTCAGTTCCTCACCTGGTGGCTGGGGCACCAAGTTATCTTCTATATCTTTGCACTGCAATAGCTCTTAAAGTCCCAGTGATGCCCCAGAGCACTGCCATGGTGGCATCACCGCTCTGGTATGAGGCAGGCACAGCGCTGGGCAAGGACCACTCAGCCACTGACTCTCTGCAGAAGCACAGGAAGCAGTTTAGGGGGGCTCCTCCACGCCAAGCACCATACCTCGTTCCCATATAGAGCAAAGTCACGGAGGTACCTGGAATAAGGTTTCCTATCAACCTGCTTGAGAAGCTGAACCTCCTGGTTGCTGTCCTTTTACTTTCTTCAGAAGTTACGCTGTTGACTGGAGCCTTAACCAAAGAAAGAAACCAAATCCCATAAAGCCCACAAGGTCTAGATGCAGTCAGAATTTTGGTGGGTCGAACTGGGGCTTAAATTCATTGTTATTCCTGTCACAGCAAAAAGTCTTTGCCATCTGGCTGCCAAGGCTTGCTGAATTCCTGTCCATGGGCAGTGGTTGTCCATGGGATGGGTGAAGGCTCTGGCACAAGTGCTCTTAGATAAACTGTGTGTGTTGTGAGTGTTTTGTTTAATGATTTTTTTAAATGTCATTTTTCTCGTGTCACAGCACACAATACTCTTCCTCTTCCAGCATGGCGTGCTGTGATTCAACAGAAGGGATTTATCCTGGAGATTCCCATGAAGGATCCTATTTATACAACCAGGGACGTTTCAGAGGCTGGTGCCATGACTTATTGCTGCGCCTGGCTGCCAGTTCTTAAGTATTTTGTTTTTCTTTGTTGCTCTTTATGTATGAGCTGGTTCTTATTTGTCTTTAATAATTAAATAAGTGGAGGAGGAAATGGAGTGGCTTTTGATGCCGGCTGGCCCCACCACTTGTTTTTCGGATATTGGCAACAAGTGGAAGCAGGCGTCTTGTGTGCCAGCATGGATGGCAGAGCTGGCTGGCTCCCCACGGCACACGGCCAAGCCCCACCAGCCATCGCTCTTTCCCAAAACCTTCCCAGTTTCACTGATTTACTGGAAGGTCATTCAGGTTTCTTTGACAACTCGGAATTATGCATTCCCACCCGCACCTGAGCTCCTCCCCTGCTCATGAGGGAGAGGCAAAAGGGGTTTTGCTTTGTGTTTATGTTCTTCCAACTGAAGCCAGAGCTGGCCAAGGCTCACGTTGTACGAGCACCTCCACACAGTCCAAAAACAGCACCCGAGGGGCTTCCGTCGACTCAGCTGCTGGAGCACAGTATGCCCTGGCCTTGCCCTGATCCTCTCTCCTCTAGGGAAGGAGCTGGATAACTGGTGGTGGCATCACCTCTGCATCAGCTGGGGCTTTCCTTTCACGGCATGAATTTGTGGCCACTGAGAGGGCTGCATAAGAGGCAAATGGGGCAGCCAGGCTCTGCCCCTGCACCCTCTTTCAGTCTGTCACTAGGTGTGGGAACAGGAACAGGCACTTTTGTAAATCAAAGGGATAAAGACAAGCCTGGCTTCTCAGGTTCAGCATGCAGCCTTTGCACATTTGCCTTTGAAAGCTTTTGGGGTTATTTCTGTTTCAGTATTAAATACAGTATTTTCTTTCAACCATCAGCACCAACATGCACAGAAAGTCACCGAGAGCAGAGGAGAGCCCAGGCTGGCACCCACCTCTGCTGCTCCTGCTTCTCTCTAACACAGCAGCAGGAGAAGAGGGTTTG
>NW_009926708.1:13333-23055 GCF_000696875.1 Nestor notabilis
ATGGGGCGGTCGCCAAGATGGAGCAAAGACCCCACCGGTGATGGGGAGCTTCCCCTCTCCCAGCTGTCAAACAGGAAATCTTGAGGAGTTGACCGGAGAGTTATGGAATTACCTGTGGAAACATATTGCGGAGGGTCAAGCCAGAGGGTCGATTTGTCAGGCGGCGGTGTCAGGGTCCTCACATCCACAACTGTAATTTGTTTTCTTAACCGCCAAGATGGAGCAAAGACCCCACCGGTGATGGGGAGCTTCCCCTCTCCCAGCTGTCAAACAGGAAATCTTGAGGAGTTGACCGGAGAGTTATGGAATTACCTGTGGAAACATATTGCGGAGGGTCAAGCCAGAGGGTCGATTTGTCAGGCGGCGGTGTCAGGGTCCTCACATCCACAACTGTAATTTGTTTTCTTAACACTTTTTTTTTTTCCAGGATATGTAGCTGCAGAGGCCTAAGCCTATAAATTTCCAGCTTCACACATGTTCATTGTTTAGTTTCCTTTTTTTTTTCTTCCTCTTTTTTTTCCTTTTTTTTTTTTTTCCCAGGGTCTGGCTTTATCCATACAGGATTTTTTACTAATGTGATAAACTTTGGGAACTCAGATTCCATACGTCACAGGCGGTGGTGTCAGAAGATTAGCAAACAACATCCTTTGTAAAGGCATGATTTATCTGTCCCCCTTTTCTCCCACCCTCACCCCCCTCTCCCTCCACATCCACAACAAGACAAGGTCGGTTTACACAAGGATCTATACTACAGATTTATCAATAAACATAAGACAGAATTAAAATATTGCCCAGCACTTTGGATGGCAGAATTATTTTAACCACGTTACCATAATTAATCCAGAATAACAAAACCAGCAGCAAACCAGAACAGAACTAATAAATAAATAAATTTTTGATGCACTAATTGTACAGCCTGGAGAAGAAAAGGCTCCGGGAAGACCTTAGAGCTGCTCCCAGTGTCTAAAGCAGCTACAAGAAACCTGGAGAGGGGCTTTAGACAAGGGCCTGTAGGGACAGGACAAGGGGAATAGCTTGAACCTGCCAGAGGGGAGATTGAGATGAGCTCTGAGGCAGAAGCTCTTCCCTGTGAGGGTGCTGAGGCGCTGGCACAGGGTGCCCAGAGAAGCTGTGGCTGCCCCATCCCTGGCAGTGTTCAAGGCCAGGTTGGACACAGGGGCTTGGAGCAACCTGCTCTAGTGGAAGGTGCCCCTGCCCGGGGCAGGGGCTGGATGAGCTGTAAGGTCTTTTCCAATTTAAACCAGTCTGAATCTTTGATTCTGTGAGGAATAAGGAAGCAGAAATGCTGCTGTCTCTCCCAGATGGACCAAATCCCAGTGTGAGTGTTGTGATGTCCTGGTGTTGCTGCAGTGCCATACTCACCATGCCACAAGCAGAGGGGAGATGTGGGGAAGGGCTGATGGAAACGGTCTTTGGGTTTGAGTTCTATTCAATTTTATGTTTTTATTAAGGCATATGTCATTTTTTTTTTGTTTTCAAATACGATCATCTTACTATTATGTGAAGCATTAGGACAGCAATAAGAGTTTTAGCTGAAAACGGGGCCAAAGTCACTGAAGAATTTTGTAGAGTATCTTATCTAATTACAGATTTCATCCTGCGACAGAGAACTTTCATATAGAGCAAAGCCCTCTGTAGCACCTTCTTTCCCAAAAAATATATACTCTCATTTTCAGCTCTCGCCTTCTATTTCTGAGCACTAATGCCCATTAATATCCAGAAAGTGTCAGTTGTATCCAAAGTTTCAGTCTATTAAATCAATGAAAAATATATTGGATTTAATATGTTTGGCTTAGGAAATTTGTTTTGTCTGCTGCAGCCTACTGCAGCTTGCTCTGAGCTTACCTCTGTTTGAATTAGAGGGTGCCGGCTCATGTGCAGCTCAGACATTGGCCCATAAGACCGTGAAGCGTAGCTGATTTTTGGAGAAACTACTAAGTAGTTTCTATAGTGATAATGATGTACTATGGGCACCTATTGGGAATATATAAAATTAGAGAGAATTTCTGTTTGCTTTGGTCCTCTTTCTAGAATAATTACAGTAACTGCCATTCATTCCCATTCTGTTACCCTGATTATTCTAGAATAACCTGGTTATTAGGGTTTAGTCGTGTTTAAGAACATACTGCAAAGTGACAACTTGTCATGTTGGTATTATCAATACTTTAAAATTTCCATATTAGTGACCCAATTTCCTCAAGATTCCTGAGTGTTTAATTTGGTGGGGAGAAGGAGGGAGGGAAGTAAATGATGCCTCTTGCTCTTCTCTATTCAAAGTAACCTTAATTTTCTGTTCCTGAATAGAAACCTTTCCTTAGAGACTAAAAAAAAAAGTTAAAACAATTACATCTCACAACCCTAAACACATTCTCAGCTTGGAAATCCTTCCTCTTCTACTGAAGGTGGTGGGTAACCCTTTTAAGATTTCCCCCTGCTGGGCCAGAAGTGCCATTGTTAAATTCAGGGAATTATGGAAACAAGAAGTGCTGAGCGCCCAACTCCAAACCTGTTTCCCAAAATAGCACTTTGCAGCCTTAAAAAGCCACCATGTTTAATGGATTATATTACCTTTAATGTCACTTTCCCTCTGAGGTGAGGTATCCTCCACAGGGCAGGTGGACAACAGTAGGTCTTTCCACTCTTCCTTGAAATTGCCTTTGTCCTGAGAAATTCCTCCTCCAAAAGGACTGAGGTTTAACCAAATGAAGCACAGAAAAAGCTTCAGGCTGGTGAAGGTGCATGTAAAGCTGTCCAGAAGCACACTTAGCTGACGTACTGACAGATTGTGCAATTTTGCTGTGGTAATTACTCAATGGTTCAGCAAATGGTAACTAAATACTTTGGAAATCAAAATGTCTAATTGCAGACGCACATATGGTATATCCCCATCCATTCCACAGAAGGTAATGTAACAAGCACACCCAAACCTTCCTTTAATTCCCCCAGCTCAGAAGCCACTAGTGACACAAAGCAGTTGTAATTTGGAAGAGTGTTTGGGGAAACAAGATAGATAGAAAAGAGCCTTTGGAAAGCATGGTATGCTACATGCAAAGCGGGGTTACAAAAGCAAGATTAGGCTCATTGTGTCAATAAAGAGAAAAATGTTAATGCTGTAACACTGCTGCTCTAGTGTTAATATAGAAACCTGTTTACTGCCATAGATAGGCCAAAATTGTAAAGCTGGGTCTTTACAAGTGGTGGAGATAGGTGGGTGCAGACACAGTAGGTTCGTGACACAGACGATGGCTGTGCTACACCATGCCAGGGGAGCATGGAGGAGCGTGGAGCAGCTGACACCAGCTGTGCTGGAGCCCATCACCATGGGGAAACACATTCCCCAAACCCACCAGTAAGTACCAAACCGAACGGCTGAGCAGGAGAGCAGGGAAAGGGCCTGGGCCACCTTTCTCCCAGGTTCCTGCACACTGAAGGAGGACTCAGGTAAGAAAAGGAGATGGAAAGACTTTGTCTAAGACCATTGCCCAGGGTAAACAATGGTGGCAAATGATTCTGTGGGGTAGAGGAGAGCAAACCAGGCCCTTGCATCCCCTTAAAGACAGAAATGTGGGACATCGTTCTTAAACCAGGATTTAAAATTAAGTCCTCCGTCCCTTTTGCTCCTGATGAGGAGTTCAAAGTCAGACAACCCAGAAGAAACCCCAAAGGACAGCGCCCTTTATAGAGGTGAAATAATATTTTTCCAGTGTTTCTTTTAGAAGCACTTCATCTGAAGAATTGCTAAAATCTGATCTGTGTATATACCCATCCATCCAACCAACCATTCCTATTGCTCCTTCACCGGGTTTTAAGGGCTTAAGCCTTCCACGGCTTAAGAGAAAATTTTTCCCTCTCTGTACCTACCATTGCACTACTCCACACCATGAAACTTCCACATCTTCTTTAATTTCCAAGGAGAGGAGCAGTTATCTCAGTGCATCAAAGAAGCTCAGCCACACACATGCACTGCACATCAGCCAGTTGGGTTTACTGCTTTGGGCTGGCCCTTTGTAAAGTCAGCAGCAGACTTCTTATTTGAGGGAATACCTTAATTTACAAATGTTCAGGTAGCTTTAATGCAGGAGAACTAAGTGGAATCAGTCATTAATTAGGGTTCCTGAACTGGCTTCAGCCCCTTTTCCTATAAAAGATAGTCCTATGTTCTACATTTTGTAATAACTTGGCTGAAAACCTGCATTACTTACCTCTCTTCTTTTCAGAAGAAACCCAACCCCCCCATTATTGTGACTCTCCTCGGGATTAGGAGTTCTTCTTTTTATTTCTTGCTATTAATGTTTAGAAGCTGTGAGGATGTATGATTAATGCAGGTAGTGTGACTTTGATATAGGACAAAGTAGCATTAATTGTATGATATACATTATTTTTAAAACAACTACATTGTCTTCATCTTGCATAATTATCTCTTTGTTGCTGTTAATCAGGATTTCCCAAAGTGGCACACAATAAAAAGCATTAAGGTTTGTGTCAGCAGATCCAAATCTGGAATCAAATCTATCTGTACCATCAGGTGCCCATTAGGCCGGTGGAATTGCACATTAAAGATGCTCAGACAATGCAGGCGGTTTTCTCTTGCAGTAACAGGGAGAAAGGAGAAATTGGAGCTCTTGGGCACTGAAGGAAAAGACGGTTCCTGCCCAGGCCATTACAGACAAGTGAACAGAGGAAAATAGAGATGAAATATTCACCCACTGATGGTTTTGACCAGTGCCCCAGCAACTTTTCAGAATATCCTGTCTGCATGGAAATATCCTCAAGGTTTTCCTCACTCAAATTGTAGCCACGGCACTGCTCTCTGGGAAATCTTAAAATAAAGAAGATGGGCACCACCGCACAGAAGAGGCTTCCAGGGGGCAGCTTCTGCTGGTTCCTGGCAGGACTGAGTAGTACTTCTGTGATGTGTCTCATGCCAGCATGTGGACAAGGGTGCCCACTGCCCCACTTCCACATGGGACAGATGGAATGAGTATGGAGCAGAGAGGTCCCAGGCAGGGGCAGAACCAAGGCTAAGGGATGTCAAAAACCACCAAATCTTTGGGGCATCCTGAGGAACTGCTGCTCCAGTGCCACTCAGCAAGGCTCAGACATTCCTCTGGGGGTTAGACTCATTTCTTAGAGGAAGAGTGAGCAACCGGGCACAAACCTTCATGTGGACACACTGGGGTTGGTGTGTGAGCATATGGATAAAGCTCACCTGCTAGAGAAATTTAAATGTCTTTATGGGAAAGTGCTTCCCGTGTACGCTTCCAGCTCCACTGACCATCTCCACGATGGGGCTAGGTGGGATTTTTTTCCAAGAAACATATTTCAAGGCAGCAGAATCACTTTGGGCTTTCCTTTCTCTCCTGTTCTATCCCCACCTTCATCTTTCTTCCTTTCTTTCTTTGTCCTTGTTTCTCTTTAAGAAAAGATAGAAGAACAAGACACCATGAGACCTGCACACCATGTCAACTGCCTCTCCAGTGCCTGCCTGGCCTGACTATTGCTTTCACAAGAAGTACCGTTGGAGGAGTGGAAGGAGAATCTGAGTGACCATTTCCATTCTTGAGCCACACAGTGCAAATGCTGTGTTTAGAGTGAATAGGAGGAGGGTAAGAGCAAGTGCTGGCCCTTGTCCTTCTGCAGATGTTCTGCAGACCCAAAGGCCATGCGAGGAACATGATTCTGTGATTCTGTGAACATGCAAAGCATGCAGTGAGGCAGGGCAAGGGCACCACACAGCAGGGCTAAGACAAGACAAAGAGCTTTTAAACAAGCAGGAAGGCACATCAGGCCAAAGGAGAAAATGAGCCTGGAGCAGTGAAGTAAGAATGATAATACCAAGCACTTATGTTCAAAGCACTGTACAAATATTAACTAATTAATCCTCAAAGCCCGCTCTGGAGTAGATAAGCAAGTGTTATTATCCCCTTCTTGACGGGGAATCTGAGGCAGCAAGGTTAAGTGTCACGTCCAAGGCTACAGAGAAAGGCTTCAGAAGATGTTTTTAAGGGCATAAATACTCCAGGCCCAGTCCTGTGCTTACTCCAGGAGTTGAAGCTGTGCTGGCAGTCAGTTAACAGCAGGCAGCAAAGAGAAAGGATCTGAAGATGAGCCACCACCATCTTGGAGAAAGCCTAAACTCCTCTGCAATCACCTTGTAACACATTCACTCTTAGCACTCACAGTCTGGAGCAGCCTTTTAACTCCACCAAAGATGATCAGGTGAAAGACCAGGAGGAAAAGAGTCAGATGTTGCCTGGAGTCACCCTTGGTGACTCCCATCCGCCTCTTCTCCTTGCTGTCACCTTGAGCATGTTCAACTCCTCCTGCGATACTGTGAAACTAATGTAGTTAGCTTAAAGATAAATCAGAAAGGATAAAAGAGAAAGTTGGGTTGATAGCAGAACAAGAAAGAAACTAATCCTGACTTGTTCATGATGGCTTTGGAAGCTGCAGCCCCAAAAGAGGGAGCTCCTCCATCTAGGGAAGCATAAGGGTTGTGTTTCTCATGAAATTCCAACCATCTTGTGTAGGTTTCCCAGCAGAAAATCAATTTTTGAGTGTTTTCCATCTGAAGCAAAGGAGGAAGAAGGGGTCTTTCTGGAACCTGACCCAGAAATTAAGTAACAATGGATCAAGGAACTCCAGTTTGACCCACTCCCCCTGAAAAAGGCTCAAGTTGGAAATGTTTCAGTTTGTGGCCAATCTCTCGAAAGTAATGAAAATTCAGAAGAAGTGTATATAAAAAAAGGACATTAGCAATATGCAGCCAGGAAAACACTTTTCTTACCAAAAAAGAGTTCATACATCAAAAGTGTTTACTGTTTCCAATATGGATTAGAGTGGGATTTCAGTGTATTCTGGAGGGAGTGGGGGGGGAGGGAGCAAGGAAAGGAATTGTCTATGGTCTGCATTTGTTGCTTCAGTTCCTGTACTGACAGCAAAGGACCTTTGATTGTAAGATGAATTGTGGAGCAGGAGCTGCAGCTCTGTTTTTGGCCACCGGTATTTTCACTTGCGCTTTTGGCTTCAGGGAGCCCTTTCAGACACAAGAATAGTGAGGTGGATGTAGAGCTCCCAGAAACAATAACAGGAACATTGGCCAATTAATCTATCACACACTGTAGCACAATTTACCTTTTACCCTTCCAATTCTGAAGAGTTACTATACAATTCAAATATCAAACTGTTACTGGATACAGCAAAAATGAGAGGATGCGGGGGTAAAAAAGGGACACATCAATAATAGGACAATGCTTCTAATTTCCTGTACAGCCTGTTAAATGTGACCTCATCAGTAAATCTGGTCACTACTTTCCCAATACTCCTTTTAAACATCCATTTGCATACCCCCTTCTCAGACAGTCTCACCCACACTCATAGGGATGCTCTAAGAAGCGGCACAAGCACTGGACCCCGGTGCCCCCCCCAGACTCTGGCTTCCCCACACCACACACCCAGGCCAAGCACCATGTGCCTTTTCTCTGTGCCCACCTTCCAGCAGCACCAAGATCCCTTTTGGCAGAAGACTTTGGATGGAAAGTCTTCTAAATCATTCTTTAACCCTATCCTTCATTTTCCTTAGCATTGATAAACATGGGCAAAAGAGAGAGATGTGTTTCCAGGTTTAACGAGCCATTTATAACTAATTACTGAAGCTTATTAAGTACAGCTTTGGCTTAGGCATTTTATCCCTACCTTTTCTCTACAGTATTCACCAAAATTTGGCTTCCTGAGAGGAACTAATTGAATTTCATGGTTTACACATTACTTGCACACTCTTTTTAATCCCCAGCTCTAGTTTTTCTTTCACAGATTGTCCCAGAAGAAAGCCAAAACATTAACTTTCTATTCATTGTATAAATAAGGGTATTTTTTAAAATTCTATCTACAGGCACACACGCACACTGGGTTGGAGCTTTTTCTAATTCTTCAGTGCACTGGTGCAACTCCATTAAATCAGCAGCCACACGGCTGTATGGAAACGAATGTAAGATCTGCTACGGGTGATTATGGGCAAACAGAATCAGATGAGCCAGATATTTGCAAGCTTGCAGGGAAATTGGCTTCCATCTAAAGATTTGGCTTGTTCTTTATAGCAAATTCTGGGTGAGTTAACTGTTCAGTGCACTTTGGAAAGCCTTCCTCCTCCAACTCCTTTTCAGTGATCTCCTTAAAGAAGTTAACAGATTCAACCAGCGTCTCTGCAGATGGAGGCAGCATCTCCTCCCAAATGTCAAAGGGAATTTGTCTTTATCAGCACAATCAGTATCTCACCTTAAACTTGGGCCCCTGTTAAGTACCTTCTTAACACCTCGTTTAGCACCTTGTATTGTCCAGGCAAAACCTCACCTAAGCAGGGAGGCCAAGAAGCGGTGTAATATAACAGCTATCCACACTAAATGGGCATATTTGTATGTCATGAAGCACGCAGCTTGTGCTTCCAAATGTGTTTTTAAGGCGTGGTGAGGGGCGGCAGAAGCTGCGGTCCAGCTATTTGAAGAAGCAGCAGCAAAAGAAGGAATATTCCAGGCAAATGTATAGTAAATGCAGTGAGTCGGTTCCAGCCCAAGGCATTTTTAGCAAGTCACAGCAGCTGCTTGATCTTTACCACAACATTTCCTACAGAAACAGTGTGAGGAAGCTTTCCCGGACTTTCCAGAGGGGCTGTGGAATGGAGATGACCTACTGAGAGTTCAAGGAACAATTTCCAACACAACTGGAAACTTTTCCAGTGATCTTCCTCTCTTTGGTTCACTGCATCTTAAAGACTAGAAGAGGGGTCTCCAAATGTATGAATGATACTAAAAAGCCATCTAGAGTTGACAGGATTCAAAGTCTTAAGGAGAAAAATGTTAAATCACCCTCTACAACAGCACAGCTCACTGTGACTCATGATTTTGCAGTTAGAATTAAACTGATTGGAATTATGATTAGAATTAAACTTAATTTAATTTAGATTTAATTCTAAATTCGAATTCGTCTTGATTAGAATTAAATCCTAACAATAATAATATACTTGTTTGGGGTTTGTTTGTTTGTCTGGTTTTCACAAGGACAGCCTGTGGGCTGGTGTTGTGTAAATCAGTTTTCTCAGTGCAAATAAAAGCTACTCTTGGTAGAAAAAATTAGCATCCGAAAACTTTTAACAAGTGAAAAATAACATTTATTTTTCCATCCAGCCCTGTCTGAATAGCTGAGACGCACCACGATTAAAAAGTAGATTTCAAAGCAAAGAAAGCTGAAGCAGCTACTCAGGCCTGGGAAAAATCAGCACTTCCAGTTAGATCTTGGCAAACGTGGAAGCAACAGAAGCTGAAGTCTCCAAGGAGGGAGTCTCAGGTTACCGCAGAGCTGGGGCACTACCACCAATCCCACCTCCAGTAAGAGACTTAGGTGGGATTTAAGTGCATGGGGCTTGTGTTTGCCATCTGCACATGGGTGAATTGTATCCAAAGTGATTGCCAAAACAAATAAATGGGGGGGGAAAAGAACGAAAAGTATTCCACTGTTTTCAATTCTATGAATACTGTAACACTCCTAAGGATAGGAGGTTCTATATTTCTTGGGAAAATGAAGTTTCCAAGCGCACAGTGTATTGGTGTCTCCTTTGTGGACAACACTTGCTATCTTTGATAATCCTGCTCCTGATTATGTTGTTTCGATCTGACTGTCATTTTACACCCTGCTGGGCAGGGAAAGAG
>NW_009926708.1:23086-25935 GCF_000696875.1 Nestor notabilis
ACAAAAGCTGGAGAGGAAAAACTGATCAACTTTAAGTTTGCTTTCCATGCATGCGCTATAATAAACAATAATGTATGCAGAGAATGGGCTGCTAAAATTGGGTCCTGTGCTACAAATTTGATTCTGTAAGAATTGTTCTGAGGTTAATTTAAATAATATACTTGAAAACCACATAATTGAACACATTTTATTTTTAATACTGCATTATAAATATACTCTGATACATTATGAAAGTTGCAAATAAAATATGCTTTTGTTTGCATTTACAGTCTTAAACCAAATTAAAGCATCAACTTTAATTAATTAAAAAACAACTCATGGCTCTCACTGCCTGATCTGTTTGGGGCAGGCAACAATGATTTTGCCTAATCTTCTCCCTCAGTATCAGTTCTATCTCTGGAGAAAAAACAAGGTTTGTACATTAAAAAGTATCACAGAGAAGCAGAGGGAAATGTTCCTTGAGATATTCTAAGTGTTCTCTAGAGCTAAGAAGATTTGAGACATACCAAAGGGAACAGTTTAGCCAAAACTCTGCCTTCCACAGAGATAATTCACCCCAAAAGTGCATAGGAAGAGAACATGGTTGTAATTAATGTGTTTTGTGAATGGGATTTGGTGGGGAGGGCAGCAGCCTGTGCGATGTTGAGCTATACACTTTTACACACTCTACGGATCCCCACCTCCAGGTGAGAAAAGTGCATAATGAAACAATAAAACTTTATTAAATATGGCCTCAGGCAGTAGTGCAAGGTTCACTGAGCAGCTTAATCGTGCTTATTCCAAAGAGCAGCTGAGTTGGAGAAGAGAGGTCAATGATGGAGTCCTTGAGAAGCGCATGGTCTTGTTCCTTCTCTACAGGGTTTGCGTTCACCACATGCCTGTTTGTACTGATTGAGCTGCAAGAGAACGGTGCACTGAAATACCTCAGTGACACTCAGCCATGCCAGCAATGTTGTTGCTCTCCAGGTTTCAGAAACAGATGCATGGGTACTGTGATGCTTGCCTGGATGTCCTTTACGATGGAGGGCAACCACCCACCCTAAGTCACCCAGGAGTATTTAAAAACCTGTTATTCATTACAGTTTTCCCCCCTTGCCTAAAATCAGCTACAAACACAGATTTTCCTGTCTCACACAGGGTCATTTAGAGGTGATTTCAATGGTCCCATTAAGGACCATCCATATGTTTGACAGTCTTCTGATGCTGGAGGTAAGGTACCACCACTGGCCTTCCCTGGCTACATCTCTACCTGAGAGAAGTATGAGCTTGATAGTCAGGAACCACACCAAAGCAAATAATTCTTGATAAAAGACAGATTTTATGGACTCAAATGCCGTAATAAACTAATATAATGATACCTTGCCAGGTGCTGGCGAGCATCCCCTTAAAAAGCTTCATTGCTTATCACATGCTTGGTAGCCAAGGGATGGGACTCTTCTTGTCCAGGACATGGACAGTTTGCTTGATCCCAAGAGATGCAGGACTAGACGACATCTCTACTCTGTTTCCTTCTTTTTTAACTCCCATCCTTGGTATAGTTACAGACCCAAAATGAAATAAAATCGTAACAGAAACCAATAAAACAGGCAAGTTGGTCCCTGATGAGAAAAGGCTGGAAAGTGCTGCCCATTCAGATCTCTTGTGTCTGATCCTGTAGGACGCGACAGCCTTAATCATTGCTTAGAAAGGATAAAATGGTCACCAAAGCTCTTCCTAGAGGTGGGAAATAGAGTAGAAACAGCAGGTAAGTATTGCTCTCACTGCTTTAAACCCACTATATTCAAAAAAGGTTGCTTTTTCTAAAAACCGACAAAATACTCTAATTTCTTCTACTCCTAAAAATTAGCAACAAATTAAAAAACCAAACCCTAAACCAACCAACCAACCAAGCAAAACCCCAAAATCAGCCTAATTGCTGCTCTGTATCCAAATCATAACGAAGCATGGAGAAGGGCATTAGGAAGGGGAGAGTCAGTTCAGGAACAGTGTGGGGCTGCAGCCTTCATCCCCCTTCTTCCCCCCACCCTCCCCTGCACCAAGGTGTAAAGCATGATCTCAATTTTGCAGTAATGAAAGAGGAAAGGCTTTTTTTAAATAGCTTTGCAGCACTTAGGGATTGCTGATACCAATATCCTACTCTCAACCTCTGCCGCGTCCCTCCCCCTTCACTACAGCAACCTTTCATTAATTTAGATAGTATGAGCTCATTAAGCAATTCTGTTCCAAAGTTTCCGTAGTTGAAAAGGCAGTGAATTTCCCCAGGTTCTCTAAACCTCTTTCAAAAAAAGCCAGGTTGCTCTGTATTCCTCTTTAAACAAATAAGGTTAGCTACCCTTTTGCCATTCACAATTCAACATTCACACTAAATTAATTTTTCCAAAAGTAATTCAAATAAAAGCTTTGCTGCTGCTACCCTTTTCAGAGCTACAAGATTGAATAAGGCATCTGAATAAAATTGTGTATTACAGCCTTCTTTAATATTTAAGCATGACATTCATTGATTTGTTTCTTGTTTTCTGCAAACCTTGACAACATGATAAAATAAATCATAAGAAGAAAATATAGTGGTAACATCTTTTATGGACTTCACATAGTCATCAATCTCAAGCTGTGAGTGAATTATCAGTGCAGCAAAAAGATCTATGTTTTAAGAGCTCCAATAGCATACTAGCTAGAGGTTTTTCACAAGCAAACTCAAGGCGGGTGACTGATAAGCATCATTATTGTTTTCTGAGAGTCTAGTTTATAGTGTGTTGTGGAGGTGTTGGCATATATGTTTCAGAAGGAAAGGTTTGATCAATTCTAAGTAGACATCTACTAACATATAAAAAATATAACAAGGGTTCCTG